>NW_010330950.1:0-267 GCF_000700745.2 Antrostomus carolinensis | reverse complement strand
CCAACCCTAAGGTGTCACCTGTCCCCTACTGTCCCCTCTCATGGGGGTCCCCCCAACCCTGAGGTGTCCCCTGTCCCCTATAGTCGCCTCTCTTGGGGGTCCTCACAACCCTCAGGTGTCCCCTGGCCCCTGTCATCTCGCTCTCCTTGAAGTTGGGGGCGAAGTTCTGGCAGTAAACTGGGGGGGGGACACACAGGGACAGGGTTATAAGTCACCCCTACAAGCCTGAGGTGTCCCCCCAACCCTGAGGGGTCCCCTGACCCTGGT
>NW_010330949.1:1665-10235 GCF_000700745.2 Antrostomus carolinensis | reverse complement strand
TCCAATCCAAACCATTCTATGATTCTATGCGGGCTCCAAGATGATGCCAACTGAGCTGTGCAGCTATCGCATCCATTTGATTGGCACACAGCAGAAAAATAAGGTGTAGCACTAGATATTGTATATGGTTC
This sequence comes from Antrostomus carolinensis, assembly GCF_000700745.2. Taxonomy (NCBI): domain Eukaryota; kingdom Metazoa; phylum Chordata; class Aves; order Caprimulgiformes; family Caprimulgidae; genus Antrostomus; species Antrostomus carolinensis. The sequence continues at coordinate 10,104 of NW_010330949.1, read as the reverse complement.
AGCAAAAAAACCTGCCACAAATAGGTTTCAGCCTAGAAGCACGTGCCCTTCTGCAATTTGGAGGTTAACAGCTCATGCTGGTGTAGTGTTGCCCAAACCCAGGCACTCTGGTTTTCTCCTCCTAATAACAAATATGCTTAAAGAATTGGTTTGTGTCGGATCTTGCCCCAGCTTCATGGGTCCAGGAGTTCACCCCCCTGCCTTGGCACATCCTAGATATCATTTGCTAAGAGAATGCCTTAAAAATATTCCAGACACGTTCTCAAACTCCAGTTTCCTGTACGTGTGTCCTCTAAAGGTGGCAGATTTATAGGAACTATTCCTAGCGGCTCAGACCTGAAGAGATGTTACATTCCAAAAGGAATCTGATGTTAAAAGCTTTAACATAAAAGAGAAAAAGAGGAGCTAAAACTGAATCTTTTGTTTCTTATTTTTTATGGCCACTTTAAAGCTCTTTGAAGGGTTGTTAATGAAGAGCAATCAATAGTATAGGAGTGGAATATGATTTGTTTGTACCATGTGCCATGTAGTTCATCCCGCTGTTCCCCAGTGCAGACAGGTTTGGTGAACTGCTGTGCCCATAGTTGGAGAAGGGAAGGGAAGGACTGCACTACATTGCCATTACCCCCCCAACTTATAAATAAAATTCCTAGGGAGAAGGAAATTACCTTGTTCCAGCACTCTGAAGGCATCTGCCACTGGAGATCAAGTAGGGATTGACTTTGCTGCAGGAGTAGACCCCAAAACAGGCAGTGCTGGTCATATGGCATCCATATGAGCTTTGACTATTTATAGATACACTGCTATAGACATAGAATCCCAGACCAGTTTGGGTTGGAAGGGACCTTAAAGCTCATCCAGTTCCAACCCCCCTGCCATCAGCAGGGACACCTTCCACTAGACCAGGTTGCTCAAAGCCTCATCCAGCCTGGCCTTCAACACTTCCAGGGAGGAGCAGCCACAGCTTCTCTGGCCAACCCGGGACACTGTCTCAGCTCCCTCAGCCAAGAATTTCTTCCTCACATCTCATCTCAATCTCCCATCTTCCAGTTTCAAGCCATTGTCCCTCATCCTATCATTTAAACTCTCTATGTGTCTACAGTCAGAAGAAGTCACACCAAAAAGACAATGCAGACTCACAAGTATCTCCCAGGCCAGCAAGGACAGGCTGGTGACTCCTGTAGCTGCACACAGGTTTGCAGAGCTGCATCTCCAGCCAAGCCCTGCAGATACCCAACCAGCACATCCGAGGTCATGCAGAAACATCAGCAGGTACAACTCCATTCTCTCAACGTGCCCACAGTCATCAAGGGCTGACTAGAACCCAACTGCAGATATCAGAGAAAGAAGAAAGGAATTTAGAGGGGAAACAACTGCAAATACTTAAACCAAAACAAACTACATTATTTCACGGGAAGAATAGCTCAATTTGCTGACACAGGAATCCAGATAAAAATATCCCTGGTGAAAGAGCAAGACTAATTGCAGCCCAATATTTCAGTCTCTGGAACAGAGCCCTGAGGCTGGACCTCACCAGGGAAGCATGAGCAAAAAGACAATGCTTTAGCAGTGTCTACCAGAGGAAAAAAACCCAAACCAAAACACAAAAATACAACTACTCTTCAGATCTTCAGCTAAAAACAGAATATTAGATGGCAATAAAGCTCCCTCTTCTTCAGTCTCTGTAAAAATCAGAATGAAAAAGAACACACCCAACCTCAGGGGAACCTGCAAAATGGGATGCTCACGAACAACCAAGCCAAAATTTAGAGCTAACCCAAAAGCAGAACTTCTAATTCTTCACAGTTTTAATGGGTTTCAACCCCAAAAGAAATAATTCAGTTAAGCGTGAACTGAACCTGGCAGCCACAGTGGGATAGAAAAGAGGTAGAGAGCAATTCTGGAGAGAGATCTTTAAACCACAGGACGAAACCTTGGACATTTGAATTGGTTCCTGTAGAAAAAAAAGCAGTAATGAAATTTTATGGCTCCTTTACAGCTACAATAGGACTGGTTGAATTTGAGCAACCTTCAGTGGAAAACATACATAAAACAAACCTTTTTTTTTTCCTCCCTTTTTAAAGGGAAAAGCTTTCTACTTTAAAAATGAAGCAGGGAGGAGAAGTTAAAAAAAATGGATTTTTTTTAATTTTTTTTTTTTTAAGCTCAAAGGGTTTTTTCTTCCCTTGAGGCACCAGAAAGTAAAGATAATCATGAAAAAGCTGAATGAAGCAAAAGTTTTGCAGAGGTTCACGTGTGGATTTGACCTAGATACAGTTAACTTCCTTGTGATTAATTTGTAGGTTATAATTTTATACTAGAGCACTCAAAAATCTAGCTCTCAAATAAATGTGACAGCGTTGTATTACTCTCTCATACCCCTTGATACATCACTAAATATCTGCGTATTTTAATTACTGGAAACACATCTTGATTCGTTATTTTCCCTTTGAATCCTGCTACAAAGCTGAGTTTTCTCAGCTATAAAGGGAATGGGATACTAAAGAAATATTAAACCTTTTACTAACATGCAAGAACCTGTGGGAGGCATCAGGTGCTTCTACCCAACATTGTGTGCTCCAATCCACCTGAAAGATTGTTGAAAGCTCTTCAAGCTAAAAAAAGCAGGTGAATAGAAAGTAAAAAAAATCAGGTAAATAGGGATAAAAAAAAAATCAGGTAAATAGGGATTAAAAAAAAAATCAGGTAAATAGGGATAAAAAAAAAATCAGGTAAATAGGGATAAAAAAAAAATCAGGTAAATAGGGATTAAAAAAAATCAGGTAAATAGGGATAAAAAAAATCAGGTAAATAGGGATAAAAAAAATCAGGATCAGGTAAAGAGGAATTTTTTTTTTAAAGCAGGTGAATAGGGATTTTTTTTTATTTTTTATTTCTTTTTTTTAAAAAAAAAGAAGGAAGTGAATAGGGATATCACTTCCTGAGAGCTTTTCCACTTTGCTCCCATCCAGAGCTGGGTTTCTTATTTTCAATGTGCAGCTTCTAGTCTGTTGCCCCTTTCCTACACCACCTCAGATGCCTTCAGGACCTCCCACCCATGAGAAGGCAGCTCCAGGGGTCTCTGTCCTGGTCTGAGCCCACCTCACCTCATTGCAAATGGAAATTAGAGCATTTGGGTGACCAGCTATGTCTTCAGGACATCGATTGGCATGTGCCCTCACGGAAGACGTTTTTTTTTTTAATCCCTGCTAAAGCCACAACAAATTGCACAGCCAGCTTCTCTTGCCAACAGGACCAGCAGCAGGTCAAAGATAAACAATTGCAAGAGATACAGTAGGGAAGAAGTGAAATAGTTTTTATTATAGAAAAAAAAAAAATGAACCTCCTTAGACATACATTAATTTCCTACAAGTCAATCTCCAAGATCTGAACGTGGGGAAAATGTTCTGCCCTCCTCAATAGCTCCCAGAGTGCTATGTTCTTGCCACACTTTAGGCAAACACCTCACTCAATTAGATGAAAAACAATAAATTATCGCAGCTCTGCCAGGGCAGAGTTAATCTGAAGGTTTATTTCAAGATTAAAAACCCTGCTCTGGCTTGACAGTCATGAGCATCTAATCACACTCTGATTCTGAACTCCACTTGAGCTGGCTGCAGAGGTTTCCTTCATTTTCACCAATTAAGCTTTCCCAGCTTACCTTTGAACAGCTTTGATTGTTTCATTAATATTCTCCTGGTTATCTGAGCAGCCAGGGCTAATTTATAACACTCTGCAGATATCTGCAAGCAATTAATCCATTGATGCCAGCCTCAACAATCAAGAGAGTCAAAACCTGGACAGCCCTGTGGTATAGACTAAGCCAGTTCCCTGCACCAAATCACAGGCTCCACTGCTCAACCTCCACACACACTCACTCACTCTGGTCACTGAACATGCCAGCGAGGTGCCCTGGTGTGTAGTGGGGCCAGAGCTGGTTCTGTTCAGCAGCTGGAACAGCGCTGGGGTTTGGGTTCAACTGGGATTGGTTAGGAGAAGAATGTTGATACCACACCAATGTTTTCAATTGTTGCTTGAAGTAGAAGGACTTTGTGTTTTGCTGGTTTGCAAGTGCAAGATCTCAGGGGTGAGGAGTATTGCCATGAATCAGCTCCATGGGCATTGGGCTCTGCCAAGTGGCTGTTCCATCTCCTGTCCCCCATGGGCAGGAGATCCATGAGGGGCTCTTCCTCTCTTGCTCTCTCTGGCTTTGGCTCGGGCTCTGGCTCTCCCGGGATTGCGGTTTCGGGTCGGGATTGTGGCTTATCCGGGATCGTGATCTGGGAACGGGCCGGGCTTGGTCGGCGGGTGGTGAGCAATGGCACTGGGTGTCACTCATTTGCATATTTTATTACTATTATTAATATCATTATTATTTTAATTTTTCTTCTATTTCAGTGATTAAATTGTTCTTATCTCATTCTTCGAGTCTCCTTCCCCTTGCCCCCCAATTCTCTCCCCTATCCCCTAGGTGGAGGGGAGTGAGTGAGTGGCTGTGTCTGGCTGCAGCCCAGTGAAGCCACCACACAAGGAAACAACCCTTTACCAAAGCGCTGTCTGCAAGGGAGGCTCACTTGACACATCAGTTCTTCTTGCAGCCTTAAGTTCGATAGAGCTCAAGGTTTTCCTTGCTAGCCCCGGCTATTATTTCACTCAGGGGGGCCACCTGTGCAAGTACTAGTAGAAGCAGAAAAAAAAAAAAACAAGCCCAAAACCCCAAAACAACAGACACTAGATGCACAAGCACCTCTTTCTTCTTCCCCCCTTGCCCCAACACCCACTTTGTGAATGCAGCTGCTTTTTCTCCCACTGGCCAGAATGCCACTGCTTCAGTGAGAAACGGGGCAGGAGACCTCACCTTGCAGATACAAGACAGAGGGGAGATGGAGCTGAGATGTGAGGAAGAAATTGTTTGGTGTGAGGGTGGTGAGCCAGTGTCCCAGGTTGGCCAGAGAAGCTGTGGCTGCTCCTCCCTGGAAGTGTTCAAGACCAGGTTGGATGAGGCTTTGAGCAACCTGGTCTAGTGGAAGGTGTCCCTGCTGCTGGCAGGGGGGTTGGGACTGGAGGAGCTTTAAGGTCCCTTCCAACCCCATTTCAGCATCACAGGCAAGGTACACCCATACCTATACCTGTAATATCTCCCAGGTGCTTTGTGGGACCACCTAGTCCTGCTTCAAAGCAGCACAACCATCACCTCTGGCCACTTCTTCAGCTGTTGTCACTGACAAAACAAGACAGAACTCATCACTGAAACTCGACAGTTCTCCTGTATTATGGCATGATTATTTGGTCAACCTCAAACAGGAGAGATGCTCCTGAGCAAGAAATGCCAAAGAAAACCTGTAAGGCCTGGGAAGATTTTGTTCTGCAGCTATTACCTTTAATTTATCAAGAGACTCATTGCACAACACAGCAGAAAAAGGAGGGGTGATGTTTTCTGTTGCTGACTCCAGCATAGAAAGCGAGATTTCCTTCTCTGTGCTGTCTCCTGCACTGCTTGGCTTTCCTTCTTTAGGTCAAGAGACCAGAATTTCTGCAGCTATCTCCTCCAAGGCTCTAATGGGAAAGGTTCTTCAGAACTACTCTCCCCCTTTTTCCATGGGGAACTCAAAGCCTTTCTAATCCTCCCAGCCCACCACTCACATTGCTATCTGGCTGGGAAAAGATAACTCCAGGCAAGTCACAGCAAAGGTCTGTAGATATTTCCTTCAGGAGGGATGGAAAGCAATGGCAGGGAGACACTGATATCAAAGAAGACAGCCAGCTCACACAGGCATCTCCACCCATTTCATGCTTTAGGTATTCACCTGATATAAATTTGTCTTGCCCTACAGACAGTATTTTAGATAGAAGAATAAAAGTTTTTCTTCTTACTACTTTGTGCTCAGAAGACCAAAATCAACATATCCTTGGAAAACAGACTGGGACACATATTAAACAGCTGAAGAACGCACTTTCCCCCCAGGCTATATATGTCTAAATGACACTTGATTCTACTAACAGCAGACTCCTGGGCATTTAGAAAAGCAAGTGTGGAATGTGAGCTTATTTTGAACAGAATCAGCATTGTGGTAGCCAAAGCTCATTAATTATGAATTTTATCAACTGCTCCCTGAAATTTGTTCTGCTAGCACAGCGTAATTGCCTACAGAAGTCATTCTTTCAAATGAAGAAATACCATGCTACAAAACAACCCACATCCTTCCTTTGCCACTAGATATCCCGTATTTGTTCCAGAACAATAACAACGCTGGAAGAAACCTTGAGGTTCTTGAAGCATCTTATTAGAATAATCATTGCAACAGGAAGGACTTGAAGGGCATAATTTGGCAAAAGGTGAATGCAGAGCACCAGAATGAGCTTTCCTGGTTGCACAGTGGCTGAGGTACCACACACCGAAGCTGTGGAGGGACAGGGTCCCAGCCTACAGTGACACAGTCCTACTCAAATAGAACCCTCCACTAAGAAATTTGTCACTGAGCCCGCCCAGATTTGAAGCAGGAGGGATATTTTCTGCTATTCTGCCACAGCTGGACTTTGACACAAGGACATCCTATGTCCCCCTGGGCTATGGCCAGTGACTCAGCCACCACTCAAACATAACATCCCCCTCACTCTGAAGACTCCTGTTTCAGTGCTGAACTAACAAAAAACATTAACTGACAACTCAGCAGGGGCACAGGTAACAATTAACATTAGAATTATTCACAGACACTGATTTTAACCAGCAAGCAAACCCTCTCTGCTTAATTTCACTTAATTAACACACATACACACGCACAGACTTACCTTGACAAAAGGACACCAGCGATTTGATAGTGACAAAGAGGATTGTCCTCAACTAAAAAGCATCTTCACATTAGGTAGTTTGTGAACATCCACATCCATATTCCTTGAGTAATTTTATTTGAACAAGTTGCCATCCAGTTCAACCAGCACCTAGAAAGTCTGCACTAAAGCTGTTTCATTAGTAGCTTACTCCTTACACATAAACTGCTCAGACCAGCTCTTCAGACCAACCACTCCTCACCTTCTCACTCCACTCTTTACTGCTCTCTAGTCTCTTTGTCCTTGCTTAAATACTAATTTCTCAAAGGTGCCCCACCTGTGGCTGATGGGCTTCAGCTGTGCCCTGTGCTGAGTCAATTGGAAACAGCTGGGATCTTCACAGAGCTCCTGGGCACCTGCACCCAATACAAATCACTTCTCTTAAAGGCACCAATAAATGATTCACCTGGATTCAAAGAGCAGCTGTTGGGCTAAAACAAACCACTTCCATCTCGGCAGTAATAAAGATATTAAGTGTTATCCCAACAGGTACTAGTGAATTCAGACTAACCTGGGTAAAAATGACATGGGAGTCCTACAGGAGTTGGTCAAGATCTTCATTGGCCAAGATCTTCATTGTCCACTTAAGGTTTTAAAACCAGGAAAGGCCTAAGTGCCTAGCTGATGTGATAGCACCATTAGGCAACTGAGATGATGACCTACACAATCACTTTTCTGTTAGACAGAGACACTGAAAATGTGCTGTGAGACTTCACTTGCCTCCTTTGTTACCCTGATGAAAGCATTAACACAGCAGATTATTCGAGAGGCCTCAGTCAGGTGTGTTAATGACCTACATAAAAAGAGTTTCTGTTAATCACTTGTCAATGAACAATGGTATTTCAAGGATCATTTCCAGGTGCAAAGCTGTTCAAAGAATATTTTCATCAATGATCTTTATTACATTTCCTCCTAATTAAATTCCCAGTGATATTTTGATTGGGATGAAAGGAGATAAAGAAGTATTACTCAAGCTGAAAGAGATCTGTTTCACAGAATGGTGGGGGATGGAAGGCACCCCTGGAGATCATCTAGTCCAACCCCCCTGCCAAAGCAGGTTCATTTAGAGCAGGTTGTACAGGATCACGTCCAGGTGGGTTTTGAGTATCTCCAGAGAAGTACTCCACAACCTCTCTGGGCAGCCTGTCCCAGTGTTCATAGAATCATAGAATGGTTTGGGTTGGAAGGGACCTTAAAGCTCATCCAGATCCAACCCCCCTGCCAGCAGCAGGGACACCTTCCACTAGACCAGGTTGCTCAAAGCCTCATCCAGCCTGGCCTTCAACACTTCCAGGGAGGGGGCATCCACAATTTCTTTGCCAACCTAAGGAAATTCATCTAATTCATCAGAAATTCATTCAATTCTGTATTTGTGTTCCTTGTTAAGTAAAGCCCTTTCAAATAAAAGACATTTAAATGGCATGAGATGCTGGCCAGAGGACAGAGATCCTACCCCACCCAACATGGGAGAGAAGTGCAGTGGGGAATCAAACTTCAGTGTCACTGTAGAGGAGAACTGTGGCAGTCCTTGCCTGGTGAGAGCATAAGACATAAAATATGCTACAAGGAGACAGATTCACAAAATACCACCAAGCTACAAATAATGGTGAG
>NW_010330949.1:0-1626 GCF_000700745.2 Antrostomus carolinensis | reverse complement strand
GCCTTCAAATCCCCAGCCTGCCAAAGACTGTGATTAACACTGGCCAGCCAGATCTTCTCCTGTCTGCTGTCAGCAGCACTGTCTGTTCCAGAGCCTGCCTATGGCACTAACAGATGTCCCTAGTAGTGCAAAAAGCTTGCATGAAGCTTCGAGTTTGCATTTCAATTTCCATGTATCACTGGAAGATATGGGAAAGGTACATTTAAAAAGATAATAATAAATATATATATTTTAAAAATATCTAAAAATCCTCATGCTAATATTTTCATAAATAAGCTTAAAATGTCCACTTGGTAGCTTCTCTACACTGAAGGAAACCTCAGCAGAGTTGGGACCAGGTGGGACACTAAAGAAAGCAGCACAGAAAGGCAGGCAAGGGCTAAGACCTGAGTTGTCAACTTGAAGGAAGGATCTGACATGGGTTGGATCTTCCTTCACAGCCAGCTCTCAGCAATGCTCCCTACTGCTCTTTTGGTAAGATTACGAAGGTCGTGCCTCTTGTTTTCCATCTAGGATTTCTTGAAGTTCTTCCTACGAGGTACCGTACATCCCATTGGCACTGCTGTTAAAATAAAGGAAGCACCCTAAAGAAAACCCAAAATCTCTCCCAGGATATATTTTTCCTAATGACAATGCTTTCAATTAGTGCTTTTCAATTTGTTGACACAGTTGACACATTCCCTACGAGTGCAGGGTGTGTGGGCAGAGCTTCAGCAGCAGCAAGTCCCTCAGCAATCACAAGCGTGTCCACAACAGAGAAAAACCCTATGAGTGTGGGAAAAGCTTCAGCATCATCTCATCCCTCACCAAGCACCAGCAGATCCACCTGGGATAAATCTCCTGCTGCTGCTCCTTATCCAGGCGTCCATTCCCACTGCTTTTCAGGGATCAAATAATTTCTACCTCACAAACTACTGCAAATCTCTTTTATTATTATGTGTATTTGTGGACACAGCTTCAAGCCCAGCCAAGTTAGATGACTTGTTCAAGCCCATAGACTGAGCCAGTGATGAGAAGAATGAAGATTGAGCTATGCTCCCCCCTTGCACTTTTCCAGCGAGAATTTCACAACCCTCACAAAGCAATAAAAAAGAGAACAACAACAACAACAAAAATCCACCACAAACCAGACAGTTGAGTAGGAAATAAATAGTCCAGAAGCACAGCAATAGCTTATGCATATTGAAAATACCCAACAGCTACGGAGTCTAAGCTGCATTAAGAGGTCTCGGTAAGACCTTCGGGGAACACACTCAGTTGTGCCAGCTCAGAGGAGCAATCATCACAGGAGCGTGACAACAAACATTTGGATGAAAAAGCCTCTCCAAAGCCAATGATAGCTGTCAAGTTTGAAAGAAAGCAGCAGGAAAAGCCAGGGGCAAGCTAGAGCTGATGGAAAAGTTGAGAGTTCCGGAGCAAAATAATTATCTTACACTGCAATTGGTTGTTGCTGTTCATTAATAAGTAGTGTGCTTAATATAAAGCTCTAATTTGAGTAGCAACTCAAAGAATAAAACAATTATTTGGCAAGTGGAGAAGTATCTCTAGCTACACGCGTGACAGAGGGGTCATTCTCTAGGTACACAGGTAAGTGACCACATTTGCATCTGGGCAGGAACAACCCCA
>NW_010330948.1:166379-172674 GCF_000700745.2 Antrostomus carolinensis | reverse complement strand
ATATATGTCCTATATATATATATATATTCCTATATATATATATAGTCACAAATAGGTGTAATGGCTAGATACTGAGGACTGATTCCAGAGAAGACATGGAAGACTAAAGTAGTGCTTGATATTTAGGGTTCTGAGTCTGTGATGTAGAAAACGTTCTCCTATTATTGTAAAACCCTAAACATCATCTTATTTGCCAATAACTTACTCAGACGTTGTTTTTTTATTGCACATATCTAAGCTTACCCTGCATGTTTTGACAGCTTAGGTCTCACAGACTAGATGTCACTGCATTCAGATTTCTGAGAGCTTCTGTGATTGGTATTCTCAGAAAATACATAACTAAGTGACAAAATTGGTCCTCATGGAGTCCAACATCCACAGACATTTACATTTGAGAAAATAACCATCAGAAGAAAAAAAAAAGAGTTGAGTGCCAGAAGTGCAAAAGATTTGCCATGGAACTGATGCAGATATTTTCCATGTTCTCTCATAAAAAGCAAAGGCATATTTGCATTCTTTTTTAAATACCAATATGTAAAGACCCATTCAAAGATACTGTGTTTACAACTGCCATTAGTTTGATTATTGAGTATTGATTATTGATTCATGATTACTGAATGAGCTAAAGTTTTGCTTTAAAATAAATGAGAATTACTGGGGAAATAATTCTATTTTGAAATACATTTGCTTGAATATACTTACTGAGAATACTGTGTTAGTATCGTTAAATTTTTAGCTTATTCTTAAAAATAAAGTTGCAGACATAGAACCTGTGTCAGGTATCCCAGTGTGAAAAGTCTGTGGTGTTTCCTCAATACAGATTAATTAGTTTGTCAGGTAAAAGCCATGAAGCATGAGAATGATCTGTTTTGCTCATTATGTGAAGCCCCAGGTTTATTGCTATGGAATCCTGTCTATGACTGCCCCTCTTTCCTAGCTGGAGAAAACCAAACCCACCCAGCCACTCTACATTCATGAAAATCTTGATCCTTGCATAGAGGAATTGCTCATTTCCATTCTTCAAGAATAAAAATATTTTGCCAAAGTGTTTTATATGATGTGTGGCCATGGTAAATGTTTGTAATAAATCTTGAAAAGTAACAAAGAAATGCTGTAGTGTTTAATTAAAAATGGTAAAAGGAACTTAATATTCTATTTTAGATTTTGACAGAACAAGTATGCACTCAAGTTGTTCATAAACCACATCCAGAGCCAGATTCTACAGTGAAAATTCAGAATCCAAGTAAGGACTATATATTATGTTTGTGTGATAAATGTATTTTCTAGAGGTTGTGGGGTTTTTTGAAAGAACATGGTTCAGAAAATAAGAATAATTCGTTACTGTATCTCAAATGCATATGGGTTTCAGCTTCTACTTATATGAGTTGCTATCAGCAACTTTTTTTAAAAAAATGTTGTTAAAATGTGTTACGTAACTAATTTATTCTTTCAAAGTGATTCTTAAGGTGGTGGCAACGCTGTTAAAAAACTCCACACCAAGTGCAGAGCTGATGGAAGTTCGACGTTTATTCTTATCTGATATGATAAAACTCTTTAGTAATAGCCGTGAAAACAGAAGGTATGTCACTACAAATAATATTTTCTAGTCCTTGACTTGTGGGTGATAGCAATCTGTTGTACTTTGTGTAGAGTTTTATACTGTATACTAAATGGAATATATAAAAAATAAATACAATAGGTCTGTGGTAACTTTTCTTAGTTCAGTGACTAATTTTGAGTTCTTCTGCTTAGAATATACTTGAAATTTTTATTCATCCTGAAGTATTTTTAAGTTTCTTCCTACCATTGGGTTGATGTTCAGAGGAGATGTACCATATTATTTTCCTCCTCTTTTAACCATCATAATGTTAAAATGAAGAAGCTTTGTTTTGATATATATATGACCTAATTATTTCACTTTAGATGTTTACTTCAGTGTTCAGTGTGGCAGGACTGGATGTTTTCTCTGGGATACATTAACCCTAAGAACTCTGAAGAACAGAAGATCACAGAGATGGTTTACAACATTTTCCGTATTCTCTTGTATCATGCAATAAAATATGAATGGGGAGGCTGGAGAGTGTGGGTGGATACTCTTTCTATAGCTCATTCCAAGGTAAGAAATGGCTTGTGGATTTTTTTTTTAATACTGGTAACTCCCCCGAAGGGAGTAATGTAGTACGATAAGATGTAAAGTGATTTAGTGCCATCTGGTGGCTATCTCCATACATGTCAAGGTGGCGCTTTTTTGTCGTTGTAGGTCCTTTGCTGTGAAACAATTCATAAGCTGTATGTAATATGTTGTTAAGATTCATATTAGTTTTTGTCCAAGTTCTTGTAGCATATACTCATTCACATAATCTTTTCTTTTTAAGGTCACATATGAGGCTCATAAGGAGTATTTAGCAAAAATGTATGAAGAGTATCAAAGGCAAGAGGAAGAAAACATAAAAAAGGGGAAGAAGGGGAATGTGAGCACCATCTCAGGTCTTTCCTCTCAGGCAACAGGAGCAAAAGGTGGAATGGAAATTCGAGAGATAGAAGACCTTTCACAAAGCCAAAGCCCAGAAAGTGAAACGGATTATCCTGTCAGTACAGATACAAGGGACTTGCTCATGGCTACAAAAGTGTCAGATGATGTGCTTGGAAGTGCTGAGAGACCAGGAGGAGGAGTGCATGTGGAAGTTCATGACCTTTTAGTTGATATAAAAGCTGAAAAGGTAGAAGCTACAGAAGTAAAACTTGATGATATGGATTTATCACCAGAGACACTGGTAACTGGAGAAAATGGTGCACTTGTAGAAGTTGAATCGCTTCTAGATAATGTATATAGTGCTGCTGTTGAGAAGCTCCAAAACAATGTTCATGGAAGTGTGGGTATTATTAAGAAGAATGAGGAAAAAGATAATGGTCCATTAATAACTCTGGCTGATGAGAAAGATGATCCCTCTACTAACAGTACCTCATTTCTCTTTGATAAAATACCTAGTCAAGAGGAGAAACTTCTACCTGAACTTTCAAGTAATCACATTTCTATTCCAAATGTGCAAGAGACACAGATGCATCTTGGTGTAAATGATGATTTGGGATTACTTGCACATATGACAGGTAGTGTAGATATAACATGTGCTTCAAGTATAATAGAGGACAAGGAGTTCAAGATTCACACAACTTCAGAGGGTATGAGTAGCATTTCTGAGAGGGAGTTGGCTTCATCGTCTAAAGGATTAGAATATGCTGAAATGACTGCCACAACTCTTGAGACAGAGTCTTCTGGTTGCAAAACTGTACCTAGTGTTGATGCGGGAAGTATAATATCAGATACAGAACGATCTGATGATGGTAAGGAAGCAGGAAAGGAGATACGGAAGATCCAGACAACTACTACAACCCAGGTAGGTTTCAAGTGCTGTTGCCATATATGTGTCCAATGTAATTGCTTTTCATTGTTGCTGGATAAATTGAGATGTTTGAAGTATATTTCTTTAATTATATGAAAGGCGTCCATCCTCCAAGCCTGTTTGCTTTGAAAATTCCATAATGTGTACGGATTGTGAAGCCTTTCATGTCTGTATAGAAAATATGTATTGCAATTGTGGATGCTTTAGTTTAAAAAAAACTTAGCTAAGAGAATCTCTAATCCATTTTCCTTAGTTCTTCTGGACAGATTAACTGATACTGTTAAAATTCTGCTTCAGACTTTGTTGTTAGTATGTCGCAAGATTAGAAATATCTATATTTTACTATGAAATGCACATTGAAGGGTTCTTTAATCTTGCTGTACATTTCTCAGAGTGTAGTCTTAAAGCACTTTAGTACACTTTCTTTCTTCCTGTACGGGAATGCTGGCATAAATAATGTCCATATTTGATCCTAACACAAGAAAAGGACTAGTTTAAGGATAATAGAAGAAAAACTACTACTTGCTTTCCAGACCAGAGATAATTAGTAAAAGAAGTATCTACTTTCTCCTTGGAGATTCTGTCTTGGCGAGGTCTCCCTCTGAAAACTTCTGACAAATTAGTGTTTTTGTGAGAGCCATAGTATTCTGAAAATAGGAAAGCCATGGCAGAAGACTACTCTTTGAAAGAATTTGTACTCAGCAAAATATAGGATCACGTTGAACTTTTAAAACACAGGATTAATTTCCTCACCGGTATTGCTCAGACACCGTAGCATGTCATCAAATATTGTTTTTAAGGATGTTACCAGGTGAAAGAATTCACTATCTTCAAGATTTTATTAGCTGACTGTATGTTCAGTATGTACACCAGTATTTATCTTCTAGGATTTTAAAATCAAACAGACTTCCTGAAACTATGGAAGAAGAGCCAAACAAAAATTGCAAAAAGTGCTCTGCCCAGTACTGTGTAGTGTGTACCAAATCATCAGAAGAAAGATTTTCAGAAATACACTCAACTACACTCAAAGTACATGTCATCTGGTGAAAGAACACAGATCAGCCTGTTACTTTGTTCTTCCGGGAGACAATACTTTCAGAAAAACTCTAGAGAATGGACATTTCAATTTATTTAAGCAATCTATGGTTTCCAAAACAGATGCTTTCCCTTTAAAAAAAAAAAAAAAAACAAAAAAAAAACCCAACCCCAAAACCTCCCAAAAAAACCCATGGTTGCTCAGACCAGTGGGTTCTGATGTAGAGAAAGAGCATCCTCTTCTAAGTCTCTATTCTAAGGTAAGAAACTCTGTTTTGAAGAGAAAAGCAGCTCTTGCATTCCCTAGACAGGTATTACAAGAAAAGTTTGGGGTTGTTTTGCAAGGACTTTTTCAACACTGTGAAAGTTGTCATAAGTGAAAGACTATCAAGTATTATGTAGAGATCCTTATATTTAAAAGCATTCTGTGCAATAAAGAAGACAACTTTGAAAGCTCTTGATAAGAATAGTGTTTCTATTACTATCAGTTCCCAAACACCTTATTTTAAGTCTTAAAATTAAAGCTATTAATACCATGGAAACTGATAAATGATATGAATAGAGGATAGCAAGCAAAAGGAGCAGTCTTATTTTATTTTGAAATGTAGATTTTTTTTTCAAAAGTAAAAGATAAGTGAAATGCTAGTATTTGTTTGCTATGTACATATACACACCCATAAACAAACAACAAAAAAAGTAAGATAATCTTTAATGAAGAGGATAATCTGACTTTGTACTACCTACTGTAGAAAATCCTGTTGGTTTGACTTTGGGACTTTCCTGTTCTTTAACCTCCTTATTTGATGATTTTCACCTATTGAAATATAAGTTGAATTATAAAAATGTACATTCCTCAAGCATATAATTGTTTTCTTAGGATTAAAATGATACATAAATCTTAACAAACTTCTATTAGAACATTGTAAGAAAGAAGAAACAAAATGTTTTCCAAA
The DNA here is from genome assembly GCF_000700745.2 of Antrostomus carolinensis. Lineage (NCBI taxonomy): Eukaryota > Metazoa > Chordata > Aves > Caprimulgiformes > Caprimulgidae > Antrostomus > Antrostomus carolinensis. The sequence goes on along the minus strand of NW_010330948.1, from coordinate 167,285 downwards.
TGCTTTACTCCTAGCTACTCACAAAATTCTTAACGTATCATTTGGATCTGCAAATTATCTACAAACTGTGTAGTCTTCAAGAGTCTAATTATATAAGTTATTTAACTCCCTTGATTCTCCATATACTACTTAAATTACAGTTATTTTCCATTAAAATAAATTATAAACTACAATTAATTGATTTAAGTCTGTAGCCTTTAATATATCTTTTAAATCATTATCTTAAAAACTATTGTCAAATATGTAACCATCAGAAGTGTTTCTATGTCTGTTCTAATGTCTTCTTTGGGTATTTCAAACTGTAAGCCCTCCATAATTAAATCTTTTCCATTCAAATTAATTAACTTTAATTTTTTTAAAAAAGGAAATATGTATTAAATAAAACATAAATCAAGCATTAGTGTTTTCATGAGTAAAGAGAAATGTTAATTTTAACATGTCTATACTGGAGGCTGGAATTTTGATTGCAGCATGCATGGGAACTGCCACATTAGATTTGATCTGTTTGAGACCACTGAGAACACTGAAAGTTACTTAAATACTGCCCACCCAAGTGCAGATAATTGGTTTTCATGGTGGTTTATGTAATGCACGTAAAAGCCCATTCTTGCAAATACAGTACAGTTGGATAGATAAAAGCATTCCTATTATGATACAGTTGTGATACTATTACTGCTGCTGATGTGACAAATACCTGTAGTTGTACACAAAAGGGAACAAGTGGTATGTGAATGGAATTGCTAACCTCAGATTCTCTAAAAACAGATATACAATCAGCTCCCCACTTTATCAGTAAGAAGTAAGCTGTCTTTTGTTCAAATGGACTGAAGGGAAGCAATAAATTGCACAACAAAGTAGATGTGAACTCCTGCTTATTTCTGAGAAGAGTTAATGCCTTTATCAACA
>NW_010330948.1:153018-166350 GCF_000700745.2 Antrostomus carolinensis | reverse complement strand
CCGTGGTCCCAACTAGGAAAGACTGAAAATAGAATAGGAAGTGAAAGCAACAATAGCAATTTTGATCCCAATAAGTCAAATTGAATGAAGGAAACCTGCCCTACTCTCAAAATGCTGGCTACAGAAAGTAAAAATCGGACTAAAGAACTAAGGAGCTTTCCAGCTCAACTCAAATACTATGTCCCTTTTTAGATTCCTAGCACAAATAATTTGTAAATGTCTTTTTTCTCTTAAATGTCCAGATTTAAAACAGTAGGCTGAGATCAGGAAATTAATATATGAGCAAAGAAAGTATATTTTCTATTTTCCCAGTTCTAAGTTAATCTGAAGTCACTTTAAAATAATGTCAAGGATCAGCCTTTGTATTTCTTCCTGTCAGAGATTTTTCACATTATAAGTAATTTTGTTGTAATTAATATTTGCCTCAAATTCAATCAAAATATTTGTTCTTTAGTACTTTTTCCTTCACGATATTCTCCATCATATCCTCTATGTGTATCTTTTACTTTTGTCTTTAATCACCAAGTCATAACTATATAGGTATTGAAAGGGAATGGAACTTTCATCCACCATGTGTTGGGAGAATCTAAAGAATGTCCTGAGGATCCATAAAATTGTTAGCCAATTAACAAAGTGTAACGAAATTGGCAAAATGAGATTTGGAAGACTAGCCTTGATTTTCTAATGATCCTGCTAAAAAGACTATATAAATAATTTTGTTTTGGAAAATTAGGAGGTGTCTACAAGGAGAGGGATTCCTTGAAGCGATCATTGTGCAGTTTGTCAGTGTTTGGAGTCAAATATTCAAAGAAAATTGTGTTATCATTACAAAAGTATAGTCGTTTCATATTTTAAAAGTCTTGTCGCTGCCAGCCTTGTACGTGCTGCATTTGGTCTTTTCTGTAATAATTCAAGTGAAGAACCTGAGTGTAGAACATTGGTAAATAGCTGAAAGAAAGGCCATCCATAGCCCCTCAGTGATGATTGATTGGAATCAGAGCACCTCCTTTACTGAAGGATACTGCCTGCCTTGGAATATCAGTATTGCCTTTAGTTTATACTTGAGTCCAGTTTTAGCCCATCCTTTCTCAAATTCTGTGATCTGTTCAAAAACGCATTTCAAAAAGTTATCATTATTTTTTAACTTCTTGTTGATGTAGGCAGTACAGGGTCGATCTGTCACTCAGCAAGACCGGGATTTACGTGTTGACTTGGGATTTCGGGGAATGCCAATGACAGAAGAGCAGCGACGACAGTTTAGTCCAGGCCCACGCACAACTATGTTTCGTATTCCAGAGTTTAAATGGTCTCCCATGCACCAGCGGCTCCTGACAGACTTGCTTTTTGCACTAGAAACAGATGTACATGTTTGGAGAAGGTAGGTGGTTGTTTCTTCTTTAATTCATGTTTTGTGTTTCCACCAACAAGGAAAAATTAAATGTGTTGTAGAGGAGATGTTGCTGGGATAGAGCAAAGGGAAACAGTGTTAGCTGAAGTGCCCTTCTGTGTCTTGTATCTTCTCTTTTCACCCTTTCACAGCCTGTAACAATTCTATATCACAAGTAACAATTTGTTTTCTTGAAAGATTGTATAGCTTATTCATACCTAACTAAACTGAGCTGCTTTTTCAGATTACGTTTAGTGTTAGGCTCTGCTGCTTTTGTTTCACACATGAGGAAGACTTGTGTGTCTGCTAATGGCCATTTTTTTTTTTTTTAACTGATCAATTAAAAAGAGAGCTTCTCTACCTGAAAACCTTATAAATAAAACCTCTTTCCTATAATGTTTTCTAAGGAATCACTCTAGTTGACAGTTTTTAATTTTTTTTTTCTCATGACAATTCCTGGTTGTAGTTAATCTGGGTAGTTATATTTTATGACATCATTGTGATTTCCTAGATTTTGTACACTTTAAAAGAAATACTCAATAACTAATTGTTATCAGAGCCCATAGGTATAACAGACACTATTTAATCTAATTTCCAGGACAGCATAGTTCAGTTTCAGAAAACTTGAGCATAGTTATATCCAACCACCAATTTATATTGCATTTAGTTTCCTGTTTGGTGAACTGTTCTGTGACGGTAACTAGGAAATAGACAATTTTGATTTTTTTTTTTTTTTTCTCAAATATATGGGAGGGGTTTGTACTTTGTGTGTTTGTAATACTTGGAAATGAAAGTTGAGTTTGTGTGTTTTCAGCTGAAGCCTTTAATTTTTGTTTGTTGGCTGGTAATAATGTTGTTTTGGGAAATAACATTTTTATAGACTGAGTATTGCTCAATATTTTCACACAGTGTTTAATATTTTTAGGGAATGATTGTTTCAAGGGACAGTTTCTCACCAGTTAGGAACTGCTGAGATTTCAGATAATTTTATTAGCATCTGTGGCTCGCAAAGCTGTTGCTAATGCTAAATTTATTATTAGTTAATAAATTTAATATTAGATCAAGGTATCACCATATTATCAAGCTTCTCCTTTAAAACACTAGCAGATGTTATCATTAGGTGTTATCAAGGGTTCTTCAAATGGCATTGATGCAATATGGTGAATTCTTAATATTGAATAATACCTTTCATGCTGAAGAAACAACCCCACTGCTTTTAGCAGGACTGCCTGTGAAGTGAAGTACTGGTTGATGGGTACAAAAGGTTATGAGCCATTGTTCTCAACTGGGTATCTGAAACTAATCCTGGTGTGAAAATAGAGAACAATCAATTTGCTTATTAGACTAGACCTGTTCATATTTTTAGACAATTTAGACATGGAAAGCTTTGTAGACAAGATTTTGCCTTTATGTGAAAGAAATATTCATGGTCTGATTGCAAAGAATAAATTTATCTAAACCTTTTTTTTTTAACTGTTTGTTTTTAATCCATCCTTTCTTCTATTCTTGCAGTCACTCCACAAAGTCTGTGATGGACTTTGTCAATAGCAACGAAAATATTATTTTTGTACACAACACAATACACCTCATTTCCCAGATGGTAGACAATATTATTATTGCTTGTGGAGGAATTTTACCATTGCTGTCAGCAGCCACATCCCCAACTGTAAGTACAATATTTCCACCTAGTGGTGATATTAGAAATAGTTTTTTACTAATACAAACCACTATTTGCAGCTGACTTTTTTTCTTTAGAGACTCTGGTCCCCTCTCTGCTAATTTCTTCAAAAAAAATTAAACACATAATCAAAACTGTTAAGCTTTGATATGCAAAGTATTTATAATATTTTGCATTTGAAATGCTAATTTTGTTAGAGAAGTAGTACTAAGTAAGAATAATATTTCCTAGTTATTTAATATATCATTTGAAAGAGAAGACCATTAGGATCATGGTTACAGATCATTATTACTGTAACAAAATTACATGCTTTATGATGGCTAGTCATTGATATTCATAGATCTGTTTTGCATGGCTACCATTTGTTTGAATGCCAAATGATACCAGAAGTCATCCTCTCACTACTCTGTTTATGTCTTCCTTCACTAGGTCCTGACCTTAGTTTCCTTTTTTTTTTTTTTTTTTTTATCTTGTATTGAAATAGGTTCATATTTTTATCCACTCTGATGTTCTTAGTAAGTTGTAATATTTCTTTTGTGATCACAGCTCAGGCAGGCAGAGTAGCCTAATAGAATGCTTAATGAAAAAGGGAAAAATATTTTGTAAATATTACATTATTGTCAATAGCAATCACAGTATTGGATGCTTTGTCTGTGCACATAATATCTGTAACTGTTTCTTTCCTACTAAATGTTTTACCTTGAACATCCTGTAATCATCTGCGGTTAGTAAGGGTCTTTGAAAGGGGAGAAAATGAGGCCAAGAAGGGACAAAGAGACTCCTCTGAAGTAATGTGGCTATTAGGCACTGGAGGCCACAAACATAGTTTGGCAGTAAAAACAATTCGTTGTTCTAGCCATTCAGCAATTGAGATTACTTTACTTTACCTCTACTATTAGTTCAGCTAGCAAAAAAAAACCTGCTTTGCACAATTTTATTTGAAAGGTATGAATGTATGGACTAACAATTGGCTAAACATTAATATGGCTTTCATCCAGACAATTAATAATTAAATGCTGTGTCTTTACTAATTTCACTGTGTTAACTGAGAAAGTATTTGCTCTAAGCAAAAGTGCAGACTCATGGGAGAAACTTTAGTTGTCCGTAGTCACAAGAATAGCATCAGAGTTGCTGAATAAAAGATTTTGCAAGTTCTTCATTGTAAATATTGACAAGGATGAGAGAAGGCACCAAGCCATCTTGAGATGCAGGCTGTACTATTGGTCTTTAAGTAAAAGGACATTGGAAGATATTTTTAAAACAAACCTTTTAGACAAAATTTGAAAATTAAGATGTTTTCTTTGCCTTTTTTTATATAAGAATATAAAACAAGCACAGCATTAATTGAGCTGCAATTCCATTGCATAGTCTTGGTGTTTTTTAGCTCTTCTCCTGATTTATGACACTACAGAGCCATTCTATAGAATAATTTTGCAGTTCACCATTTCCCTCTGTTCTGGATAATATATATAGGTGTGTGTGTGTAGATAAATAGGTGATACAGCTTTATAAATTACACATCCATTTGTTAAAATATTGTGTGTTGATACTGCCTTGCTACAATAGCAGTGATTTTCATGCATTAATATAAAAGACTACATTTTCAAATTTGTATATTATGCATGCATTTCTTGACTACATGAGGACTGTGTGTTTTACTTAAATGCTCAATTTTGCCATCTGTTTAGGATAATAAAATAAAAATAAATTGTGAAATAAACTAATTCACTAAAAGATCAGTAGCTGGCTTCCAACAGAATTAATCCCACTCTGTGAAATTAAAAAAAAAAAAAAAAAAAAGTTTTTACTTTTGTTCCAGAGGTACAGGGATGGTGAGGGCAAGTAATTGATAAAATCACAAATTAACTTCACCTGAAAATAACCGTTTTATAGATGATGATTTCATAATCACTTCTGCATAGCACAGAGCTTCTTCCTTCCCATTCAACTCTATTGCTGTTCCGTCATTGCCTGTCCATAAACATTAGCAGGAAGGCAGATTTATTCATCATTGTGACAGGTACAAGGAGCCTAGCACATCCATTTCCTCCCTAGAGAAGGTGCTCTCCCTCAATATTGTTCTGAATCACAGTTATGAAGGGACCAGATGCCCTGTTAGGCATCAGGCCACTTCTGAATATCCATCATATGATGAATGAAAAGAAGTTTTTTTCCTGCTGATTCTGACTTCTAATACTTTTACGTCCTTGAAAATGGATGAACTGCTGGTTAAGAATATATTTCTTCTCATTTTTGAAAGAGCACAAAGTAGTCCAGTGCTTACAATCATTTACAAAAGACTCTATCTCACTCTTCTCCTTCCTAGAGCTACTAATTGGAAGAGAGAAGAGAACTGAGACTGGAGGATTTATATAATGCCTCCACTGCATAGACCCACTTATGGCAGACCTTCTAGTGACACTTTTTGCCAGCGCAACTCTCAAGGGAGGAAAGAGCCAGTACTCTTTTTCCCCTCACCAAATCAAAGAATCACAGAATAGCAGAAAGGTTGAGGCTGGAAGTGACCTATGGAGGTCATCTGGTCCAGCCTCCCTGCTCAAGCAGGGCCACCTAGAGCCAGTTGCCCAGGACCATGTTCAGATGGCTTTTGAGTATCTCTCAGGATAGAGACTCCACCACCTCCATGGGCAACCTGTGCCAACTCTCAGTCACCCTCACAGCGAAAAAATGTTCCTTGATTCCAGATGGAACCTGCTGTGTTTTAGTTAATTATATTAATGAATGTTTTTGGTTTTTTCCACAAGACATGCTATCCAAATTTTGTGTTGCATCTCATGAATCCCTTCCAACCTCAACCATTCTGTGACTGTGTGTGACTGATTCTGTAATTTAAAACATGAACAGTGTTAGAAGTCCAGTCAAGCCATAGTACTCTGATGAAAGCAATCTGTTCACATGTTACATAAGCTGCCTTACTGGGTCAGCCCAAGGGCCTGGTTGGTTTTGCATTCTGCTTCCAACAGTGACTGTTTGCAGCTTACATCAAAATACAGAAGTCTGAGCAAGCATACTGATTGCTCTAATGATACTTCATTTCAGCATTTAGGATTTTAACAGCTAGAGAGGGTGTCTGGGCTGTCATGTTTAATAACTACTGAGGAATTTATTGTTCTAGACTTTATCTAATCTTTTTTGAAGCTACTTATGCCTTTAGCCTCCATAAATATCCTGTGGCATTGAGTCTGACAAAGTAATTGTATAACCTTTGAAGCACTTCTTGTCTTTGTTTTTTTTTAAGCCTGCTTAAATGCATAAAGTCACTATGTGCCCTACTGTTTATGCTGTGAAAGGAATGGTTAATCACATATTTATTCGTCTCCATATCGTTTATGACTCTGTAGGCTTGAGTTATATCTCCTAGTGTGCCTGCTTGAATCTATAGAGTCTTCATCTTGTTCTGTGGAGCTTTTCTGGGGTGTCAAAACCCTCACATTTTGTAGATCCTGTAGAATACATACATTCAGTTTACCAAGAATTTTGAGCTCATCTTACTTCATTTCTTCCTTTTTCACTTTCATGAATGATGATTCTCAAATATTCCCACTGTAGGCCTTTTGGGCCCATATTGAAATTTTAAAGTTGTAGTTCTTACTTATTTCCTCTTGGTGTGTTATATTTGTGGCGTGGGACACTTATTCACATCTACTTCTAAATATTAGTATACTTTTTGGTCTGGAATAATGAAATAGGAGACCAGAAAGGCTATAGAACAGACAGTAGAGGTCATTCCACCCTTATACTTCAGGATGATAAAACAAGATGGAATTCAGGAAGAGATTAGAGTAAATTTAGGTATCCACCTGAAGTACTTACATATGAACTAGATTTCTAGCCAATGGAGATCTACTCAGTAGAAGAATATTATTCAGTTGTCTCTGATACAGACATTTAGTGGCTGATCAGACAGATCCCTGTAGGGTCTATCAACTGCAATGATGGTTAGCTTGGAACTGAATCCAGCCTCTTTTTATGAGGTAGCTTACTTGTTTCCTAATGGAAGAGATGACAGACAGAAGCACAAAGTTCCTTTATTGATCTCACAGTCCTACCTATCCACAGTTCCTTGACTGTGTGTCAGTCTGAGTTCAAGCAAGGCCTCATCCTAGGCTGCTGATTCTTAAACAATCTTTCACAGTTTCTTTAAAAAGATGAATGTCTGGCAAATGTCCCGTTTCCCAAAGACTTTTTCCTTTACGTAGTTAGGATTTGTAGTGAAATGGAAATTCTTCTGGACTGGATGGAAAATTACTCCATGATTCTTTGTCTGCTGTAGAATGGGTAATCTTAATTATGGAATTTTCTCACTACTGAATTCCTGTAATAGAAATCTGCCTTTTGCCTTGCTTTTTTTAATCCGAACTAGGATGTTCTGAATAGTGCTGGGAGTAGGAGCCTTTAAATATGAATAGAAAGAAGAAAAAAATAAAAAAAAAAATCATTATCTGTGAAAGCAAACCACTCACAAATCTGTGAGTGACTCAGGAGTGGAGTGAAGGTTGTATGTTTGTATGGAATACAGGGGAAGTTTTACTGTAATTCACAGTAGTCTATTCCCACATGTTTTAGTATTTCCCTTGATTTTGATTCTGTACCACCTCTCAGCATCTATACAAGGACTTGCTTCAAATGCTGGTGTTTTTAAAGGGTTGTCAACTGTATATGTGAAAGTCGAAACAAATATTAACAAAAAAAAAATATAACAATTTTTGTTGTTTTACAGTATAAACTGGAGTGTGTTCCACTGTTGATATCTTTTTTATTAAACTGGGGGACTAGATAACTTCCAATATTATAAGGATCATACTCATAAAACATAAATACTGTTTTCCTTTTTTTTTTTTTTTTCTGTGAGAGACGTCTTTGAGGCTTTTTCTTTTCATTACAGCTATTAGGAAAACATTTTTAGGATGGTGTACAAGTGTGAAAAAAGCATGTTTGAGGATCTTTAAGGAAAAAGGTTTGCAGAAGACACTTTCTGTTAATAGCAACTGATTGCCAGATAAAACACTTCATGTACAAGCAAGGAACTTCAAATAATCATTGCTTACTACAAGGGTAGTGGCTGTGGCAAGGAGTTGAGGACATTGTGTAAGACAAAATAAATTTGAGGATTTGAAATATATGTGACCATAGAGAGGAAATTTCCAGACACCTTGCAACCTTGCAACCAGTTTGTTTTTCCACTTAGTCTATGAAGTCTATAATTCTAATTCTTGCTTGCATAATTTAAAACAGCACCTCTGAAATTGTAATGTGAGGGCTGCTGGTGTTATATGAATGGCTGTCTACAAAACTCTGCTACACATTTAAAGACAGCCTTATTAGGTGAGTGGATAAAAAGCCAATATGAGATTTATTTTTTTTTTATGTTCTTTGCATAGTGTTAGCACTATCCTGTTTATGACTCATGAGATGCTGTGTGATCTACCTCAGTTCTGAGAATCAGCAGTGGCACACTGATGTAAAAAATTGTCATCCAGTAATAGAGAGGAAATAGCTCTAGGTTAATTCTTAAGGTGCATCCAGCTGCAAAAGAGGAAGACATGTTTAAAAACTGGTTGAACAATGTATTTTCTGTTCCAAAAGGAAATAAAGCAGTTTGGTTTAACTTGTTTCTATTTCTGTTAGATTAGACTTTTCCACTATTTAAATGACAAAAATACTGACATGCTCTTGAAAATTCAGTTTATTTCTCTTTTTAAAATATAACAAGTGAAAACTGAAGGATTAGTTTCTAGCCCATTGTGATAAGAGAGAAAGTACTCCTACCTAAAATTAAAACTAAAAATTTTACATAGCTTTTTAATTGTGAACACTGAAATGTGAAGACTAACTCAGTCCCAGGGGCTTAGTGAATCTTTTTTTTTTTTTCTGTGGTTCAAAAGCATTTAAATATCCAGTATCATACTGGTTTAGATTGAAGAATTCACACTGAAATGTAACATATATAATGAGCTGTGTTGCTTCAAATGAAGGAGTATTATGCATGAAGAACCAGTTTGCTTTTTGTGATTTACATTTTTTTTCTCAAAGCATTTTGAACATATTTTCCTTCTCATACAAAGATTAACTACTTTATTACATTTCAGTTAAATGGCTTGATGTAAAATGCTCTTTTTATTTCTATATAATCAGTGAAAACACTGCTTGGGTTTACTTTGCTTCATAAAATTGCTTTATGTACTATAGAAAAGATATACATTGGTTTGGAAGAAACAGTGTTTACATGAATTCCATAATAATACAAGATTTATAGTTTTCCTTTCTTTGTGCATATCTATCTTTTAGAAGTCTTTATTTTCAAATGTTCATGCTGAGCTGAAATGTTTTGCTGTTCTAATTATAAAATAATCAAATGTATAATTCCAAGATACTAATTTGTTTCAATTTTATATTGTATTTTTAGTTAACTTAAATAATTTTCTTTTTCTTTTATTGTTGTGATCTGTTGTCTGTTTTGTCTGTTGCATGTCCAGGGTTCTAAGGTTAGTATTGCTGCTGTAAGTTTCAGTTTTTGCATTTTCAAAAATACCTTATTTTTGTTCATTTAATATTTTGACTTTTTATTATTATTTTCTGATATCATATCGTAGGATGTGAATAGGAATATGTTAGGTATAATCATTAACTTTTCCTGACATATTTCCCTTGAGTAACTTAATGCATTGAGTATGATGCTTAATGTTAGCTACCAGACTAAAAGTAGGCAGCTCTGTGTGCTAATTTAAGTTATAAGTGTGGTTATCTTCAGACCTTGAACATGTTCATTGTATGGAAGACTTGTTGCTGATCGTAAAGTACACTGAGTAGTCATGAAATGATGATCAGTTCACTTTTGAGTTTTTGAGCTATACCTATCTAAAATATTACTAATATCTGAAGGCAGCTTGATCAACAATTGAGCTTATTTTAAACATTATTAGAATATCAGTGTGCTGTATTTAACATGTAGAACTCATGGTAAGTTTTGCTGTAAAAAAAAAAAAAAAAATCAATCCTTTCTTTCATCTAGCCGAATGTTAGGGAGATTTGTAAAAAAAAAAAAAAACAAAAAACAAACAACAAAACAAACAAAAACAAAACAACAAAGCTATAGATATTCTGAGAAGGTTAAGACTACAAATGATACAGTACATTGGAAGCTAGAGAAAAATCAACAGCAGGCAGTCACCTGACTGCTAGCAAACCTGATGTTATTTCAAACATGAGTTCAAAGTTGAAGTTTCTGTAACCATCTACAAGTTTTTCTAGCAGACTGTTATGGCTATAACTATAACTATAAACAGATTTTTGCAAATGTATTTTCTTCGGATGGGTGCTTTCAAAAATGAAGTTCCAGTCTACTATAAAAATCCAGCAATTTATTTTTCCAGAAAGTAGGAACACAGCACACAGTAAGCAGTGGAGACCTGGCTAAAGGAGATAGGTTGGAAATAGTTCTTCTGAGAGTTGTCATTTTACCATTTTTCTGATATGATTATGCATATCAGGCAGATGTCAGCTCTTCCCAAATTGCTGATGTAACCGACATGTTACATCCTTAAAGAGAAATTAAGTGAAATAGTATCTATCATTGTGGTGACACATGCCACATTATATCCTTCATCTTTCAAAACAGTTTTTTCCTTAATACTTTTTGGCACAGTGTGCAGTTCTATAATTTTTGATGTAAAATATTCTAAAAAATTACTCATGAGTGAGGATACTAATTTTTTAGAAATATGGAGATAAAGGATTTTTTTTATTTTTCTGTATTTATTTTTCTTTGGAAGGAAATGGCCTTAACAGCACAAAATATGTTTTGTATTTTTTAATAGATACTTCTAAGCAAATGAATAAAAATAAATAAACACAGTGAAAGTAATACCTTTCAAAGGGATCAAACTCTGTGTCCAGAAAAGGCCTACAATCTGAAATCTTGCTCACAATAAGAATCATCCATCTATAAACAATTTTAAAAATAGTATTTAGGCATATAAATGTGGACACAATCAAGTATTAAATCCTGTTTTCAGTTTTGCCTAGCTCCAGAGGTAAATGTGTTTAAACAGATTTTTTTGTTGTTGTTTTTCTAATAAACTTACTGTTTACTCACTTATCTGCACTGTTAGACACCTGAATGCATTTGAAAACATGACTCTGGACTTCTAAGTATCTTTTTAGAGAAAAACATGACCTCCTTTTTGATTTCAGAAATATTGAGCTCAGTCAGAATTTTTCTGTGAATTTCCATTAAGGAGAGTCCAACTCTACCTTAGGAAAGAAATGGCTGTTCTCTGGGAATTGTGAGCTGCATGCCATATAACTTGTCACAGTTTTACTTCCCCCCTGTTGCTGTTGTGAGGGAGTAAACGTACTTTCTCTGGTCTCCAGGAGAATTGGACTCTCCCAGGTTCCTATATGGTATAAGCATTCACAGGGAGAATAAATTCATGGAAACAGGGAAAAACTGTTTTTTCTCACTCCACTCCTCACATATACTTATTTACCTAAAGGAAAATAAAAGCTCTACAGACTATAATTACTTTCTTCTGTTACCTGTCAGGTTGCTTAGCCCTATGGAAGAATGTAAGAGTACGTTGCATCTTATATACTGTGCATTGTTTTACTATCTGGTCACACTTTGTCTTTATGTAACTGCTAATAACTTTCTTATTTATATTTGACTATTTCTTGTCTATTACAGCATGTAAATGTAAATAATTTTTTCACATTTCCTGCTGTCTTGCTTTGAATTTCACTCACAGTTTATGTTAAAGGTAATAGTAGGAGATTTTTAAATAACTTTTCAATGTATTTGTCATTAAGCATAACAATTTGGATTTGTATGTGTATGTGCTGACTTTCTATTTCAATTGTGTTCAAACTGTTTAATTCAATTATCTCCTTTTAAAGACTGAATTGGAAAATATTGAAGTGACACAAGGAATGTCAGCAGAGACAGCAGTAACATTTCTCAGCCGTCTGATGGCAATGGTTGATGTGCTAGTATTTGCCAGCTCTTTAAATTTTAGTGAGATTGAAGCTGAAAAAAACATGTCTTCTGGAGGTCTAATGCGACAGTGCCTAAGGCTTGGTAAGTCGGCAGACAGTATGTATTAAATAATTACATACAGATCAATGAGCGACAGATGGATCAAATAGTGACACATGTAGGAAAGGACTTATGCTGACTATGATGTGATAAAATAAAAATCCCATTTATTATTGATTTGATGCAGTTTTAAGGTTGATTCAATTTAGGCACAAGAGTAAGTTAAAATGACATATCTGAAATTGTTCTGTCTTATGTATTTCAATTTGTATATGTTTTGGGGGAGTAAAACTATTAAATATAAGAAAGTAAATGGAGACTTTTTTTTTTCTTAAAACTGTTTTGCTACCTGCCTGTTGCACATTTCCTTATCCAAATCTTCATAGATTTAGAAGACTACTTATAAACTATGCAAGATTAAAAGCATGGGATGCATGTGCAGATTCTGTAGATCTTAATATATGTTGCAAAAGTCTGGCACGCCTCTTCACTATTTGTTATTTGCTATACACTGTTACAATTAATTTAGGAAATTTAAAAATTTATTATTAATTCCAACTATTCTATGCAAACTATATCACTTCATCCTTGTGAACATTAAATTTTGACTGTCATCTGGCATGATTCTGTTTTGCTAATGTTATGTCCCACATCCTTTTTCATTTCTCAAATGATGAATAATTTTTGTACTCAGATTTTGTCCTGTTATTATTCATACCATTTATTAGGTCATCGATAATTATACTGCTCCTGGTATAAAGCTTGTGGTTTATTCTCAGTGATCAATTTTCATCAAATTCTAAATTACTGTCTAGTATTTTTTTTTTTCTATTCTAGCTGTATATAAACACTTTCAAATTCGAAGTGTTGAAAACAAATCAATAACATATGAAAACTCCAGTTAAAGGACTAGTAATATTCAAATTTTAGTATAGCAGTTATATAAAACATCTAGTTGTTCAACTAAAGAATGAAATAAGTCACCATAATGTTTTCTTAGTACCAACAAGAGAGTCTCATGTGAGAACTATGTTGCACTTGCTATTTGGACATGGTTATTGACATATCAAACTAGACTGATAATTGATGTGCTGAACACAATAACAAGATAATATAGTATTCTAATTTGTATGATTTTCATAACTTCTTTTTAGTTTGTTGTGTGGCTGTGAGAAACTGCTTAGAATGTCGGCAAAGACAGAGAGAGAGAGT
>NW_010330948.1:0-152987 GCF_000700745.2 Antrostomus carolinensis | reverse complement strand
CTCTTCAAGGTGTCACTGCATCAGCAGCAACCAAGGTAACCCAGTCTTCAGTTATCAACAGCAATGACAAGTCTGTACCACTGCTTTATAGGATCAGAAAATAATTGTAACAACCTTCTCAAATATTTGGCAGAAGCTTAGGTTTTTTGCTATTAACTGGCTTAAAGTAAAAGTGTGGAAGGGGGTTATTTGAAACAAGAAAATGTTAATGCAGTAGTAAGAGTGGAGCAATTTTAAACAGCTTTTTCACTCTTACTTGATCTACTTCAAAGAGCAAGTCCCCTTACTCACATCTGACGTGTATACCTGCATAGCTTTTTTAATCTGTCAGGACACTTTCAGTTTTGATGAAATCCTGCAATCACATCTTGGTTGGTGGAATGTCTGAGTCCCAGGTACTTCAACAGACCTTTACAAACTCAGTTCCTTTCACAATATTATTTAATTAAATCTCACAAAAACATTACATTTCTCCACGTTATCACATTCAGTACAAAGCTGATTATATCACATTCAGTACAAAGCTCCTTATACTGATTTTATACTCAAATCAGTATAAGGAGACTTTTAGGTATATAGGCATCATTTGTAATACACTGTCATTTTTTAAAGGAAGCATACTACTCCATGCTTTTGTAATAATAGCAGTTATTCTGTAAGTAGTCTGTAATAATTCTCAGTAAAATTAAAATTAATGGATTTAAAAAATATTTCTGCTCATGGTTTTTAAATTTAATACATGTATTAGAGATAATTTATTGTATTGCTATGAAACAACAGTAATCTGAAATAATCTTTTGTGTGCAAATTATTATCTTAACTCTGGGAAGAGAGAGATACAGTTGTTCTGAGGTACTGGGAAGGTGTAACAATTTATATCTAAAAAATTAGTATGAAGACAATAATTCCAATCATTGCTTTATCTAGAACACTTGTCTGAGTATTATGTTGTAAGTATATTAGTAGTAAAAAAGCATCTAAGATTGATGCAGTATCGAAAAAAGTTATCAAATTAAGGTTCTAACAGAAATGCTTTGATATTTGAGGGGAGGAAAAATCTCACTACTTTTTATTTTTAGACTCCCCTTGAAAATGTCCCTGGCAATCTTTCTCCTATAAAAGACCCTGATAGGCTTCTTCAGGACGTTGATATTAATCGTCTACGAGCAGTTGTTTTTCGTGATGTGGTGAGTAATATGTGCTGTAATTCTTTCTTCTACAAAATCATCACTTACATTTTGAAAGAGATTTTGATTGTACTGGAATTAAAAATATCCTTCATACGTTATCTGCAAACCATCTGCTCGTGGCTTTGTAACTACCAGCCACTTTCTGTAAAATCATACGGTAAGCTATTTGACATTAGTAGCTAACTGTGTTTAACAGTCAGACTTGATCTTGTATCAACCAAATAATCATAGCCAGAATAAATCAGTTATGACCTATGTTGATTAAAGCTGCATTACTAAGGGTGTCAGCTGTTGGTGCACACTAAAGGCATCCAACCAGGGTAGGAGGAAGAATTATTATATGTATTACAGAATGGCAGCAAATAGATTTATAAAGACACTTTTTGCTTCTGCTAAACATATATAGACATATACTATATAAAAATATATATTAAAATATTTTTCAGATTTGTCTGCAACTGTTTTTAGCATAAACCTGTGCCAAAATGTTTGTTTTTGAAAGTAGTACATTAGGAATTGTTATTATGCATACACAAGTAGATCTGTTTAAACTTCTCCGCTCTAAGTTTGATTGAAGTGAAGACTGAAGTTATAAATAGCATTAAAAAGAAGAAAGTAGAACTTGAGACAAAAAAAAAAAAAATATCTGTCAGGATGACCTGATAAACTTGAAAGGGCAAGGTTGAATTTAGGTGGTGGTTTTCTGTCACCTACTCTTTTCTTGAATAGGGGAAATATTGTGTTTGGCATTTCTATGAAAGAACGTACGAGAATGTCTAGTTATTTTAAGAATTGCAAAGACATGCAGCCAAATTTTTTAACACCCAGAAAACATGGAAAGCAAGCACTGGATTTTTAATAGAAATTGCATATCTATGGAATTGAGACATGGTGAAACCCCTATAGGAGTAGATAGAGGCTGAAGTCTTAATGCTACAGTATTGGGTTTTACACCATAATAATAATGAAAGATATTTCAGTTTAAATACAGCAACTTAAGCTCAATCAGGATGATATTTAAGCCATAGATGGTAGTTGCCATAGAACAGTAGACTGTGTGGGGTGGGAGGAAGTGTGGGGTGAGAGGAAAAGAAGACAGCAAAGTCATCGTAGTCCTGGCATTTACTTAAATAAGAGCCCTGGAAAACTAGGATTGCTGCTGACAATCCTTTTGAAGGAGAAGTCAGAATGTTCGAGCTGGGATTTATTACTGGAGGAGAAAAAATGGTCATATCCCTCCTGCTTTTACATGCTACCGGAAGCTGTTATGCCTGCTTATGCATCTAATGGTAGCTAGAAAACCATAAACGAGCTTAGTTTTCCCTTTCAGCAGTTGTACCCCTTACCTTCTTGTGGTAGGAGCTTTTGGACTCTTATACTTGGGGCAGCAAAAGTCAGTTACCCTTGCTGTTGAGAAGCCTTGAAAACATTCTCAGAGCAGAATCAAGCCTCTAGACTGAAAAGCTTTTCAGGCTTATTGACTCCACAGTCCCAGAGATTTGTGTAATTGCCAAATTACCTGTAAGATTTAGTGCTTAATGCATGCTGTGTGCGTAGTACTCCACTGAAAATCCATTAAATCTTCCATGTAATCCATTCATTACTATGTTAACAGATGTAGCATTTCAGAAATGTATTATTTATAAAGCCCTATGATGACCTTGTGTAAAAATTCTATGGAATATCTGATATTTTAATCTGTTCCTTTTTCTCCAACACAGGATGATAGTAAACAGGCTCAGTTCTTAGCTTTGGCAGTAGTCTACTTTATTTCTGTTCTAATGGTCTCCAAATACCGCGATATACTAGAACCACAACGAGAAACTGCAAGATCTGGGAGCCAGGCAGGTAGAAATATCAGACAAGAAATAAATTCACCAACAAGTACAGGTATATTTGTTTTCTTCAAATGTTAATTTTCATTTTGATATGTAGTTAGTTTAGAAATGTATTTATTCTTACTACAAAGTATTTTTAGTGAATAGCTTAAGATCCTAACTGGAAATTACTTGCTACTTTCTTCCTCTATAATAATTTGGTTCTTTAATATACATTGGCAGATTTCAGTTATTGTGTGTATTTGCTTATAGGGTATAACTAATTTTCATTTACATATTGCTTTTTAATGCCTTTTTTTCTTTAAGGTGAAAATAATTTAAAAGAAACAGGGTGCCTGATGGAGTTAAAACTGTAAAGTACAAGATAGTTTATCAGCACAACTTTCTGAATCTGTTATTTGTTAGTAAGAACATATATCTTTAACTCTGTACTATGAAATGTATAAACAGCAAACACCACTGTTTTCCCACATGAACTCCTTTTGTTTGAATCAGGAGGTTTTTGCAAGGGTAGTGGTGGAGTGCTTTCTTGGAGTCCTACTGTGTTGGTGCCTGCATTTAAAAGCCTATGGAAACAATATAATTAAAAAGAAGCATTTCTATTGCCTTCTTTGACTGAACTGTTTGTGATTTTTGTTAGTGGTAGTGGTTTTTACTAGCATGTGTTTCTCAGCCTGAGAGGGAGGGAGTCTATTAGCTGTCAGAACCTGTCAGAAATTAGGGATCCAAACTTTACCCCACTTTGTTTCAAATATTTTACATTGTCAGTTCAGTAGGTTTTTTCAGGTCTGATTGGATTGTTTATAATTCTACCGTCTGTGTTAGAAGAGTTGAAAACAGTAACTGAATTTGTCCATGAAGCTCTTTATGTATGTCTTCTTGTATTGATTTTTTAATTACTTTCTTCATTTATGGAGTTGCTAATTTTCATTCTTAGAATTTATCTTCCAGTTTGTCTCATATTTACATTTAGTCATTATTTCTGATTCATCATGATGTTTTGCTTTACTACTTATATGTAATTTTTAAAGTCGATATGCTCGTAGGCTTTCAATTTTAAATATACTACATGAATGCAGTCAATTATGAGAAATCATACATTTTTTATGCCTTCCTGGTTATATGTTATAGTTCTGCGCTAAAAACCTGCTAGTTTCAGTGAACTATTTCACCCATTATTGTCTTGCCTGTATGTATGTGTGTGTGTATATATATATCTCTCTATCTGTGTCTCTTTTTTCCCCATGAGTGTTGCTTTTGCAGTGCCCAAATAATAGGTATGCTGTTTCCTATCTCTTGATACAGAACTTGTTTTCTTCCTTCAGAAATGCATTTTTTGTTGATAATACCATATTTGCATGTTTCAATGAGATAGGATATCCGTCATGGATCCACAGTGGACCAGGCCACACATGAATACTAGCTGGCTCACATTTGATTCCATGATTTTCTCCACAGTTGTGGTCATACCATCTATCCCTCACCCAAGTTTGAACCATGGATTCCTTGCCAAGTTAATTCCTGAGCAGAGCTTTGCCCACTCATTTTACAAAGGTAATATTAACATCATCTCCTAACCTGTTTGGGTGTTCTTATTTAATGTAATGTAAGAACTAACTGTGATGTAATTGTTGATAAATAAATATACGCCTCAGGTTACATGGAGATCAGACCTGATCATACCTTTAGCTCTTTAACTTCCTGCCTACATTTCTCAAGGAAATCTTTTTCCCACTTTTACTACAATTTATTAACATTACTTGTAATGAAATAAAATAAAATAAAATAATTTTTTAAAAGCAGTCAGGAGGAGGGAATGGATGTAAAAAAATTTAAATGCTTTTGGTTTGTGGTTATTCTGCTACAATATCAGGTCCATAAAAATAAAATTAGACCTATTTTAAAAATATTGCATACCACATAAAGTATGGAGTACTTTTGTAGAATTCCCTTTCCCCATATCTTTTCCTGTTCTTTTGCCTTCCTTTCTCGCTTCTTTCCTTACCTTCTTGATGGTATGTAAGCCTCTGATATTGTATGTATTGTGAATTATTTTATGCCTGTTAGTTAATGTGCTGTGCTGTGCTTTTCTTGAAGGAAACCTCTTTCTGTGACCAGAGCAACTATTATATGTCTTGGGCCTGATTCATTTTGTTTGTTTGTTCGTTTTAATAAATACTATATAATGTAAGGAATATGTTTTTCAAATGTCATTACTTGAAAAAGAGAGGGTTACCTGAGTGTAACTTTAGCCAAGTTTGCATGTACATTTCTCCATTTATTTGCATGCACTATGCTGCAAATACGGAAATGTAAAATAGGTTAAAAAAAAATTATTCTGATGAATATGTTCTTGGTATAATTTTGAAAAATCTCAATGGGTAAAAAAAATAATTTATAAAAAGCTTAAGAGATTTAAAATTGCATCCTGTTTATAAAGAACATAAATAGTTAACTTCCTACTTTAGTAATAACACAATTTATGTTCTGGGAACATTGTGTTAAAATACTCATTACATCAATTTAAACTAAGCCTGGTTTAATCTGGCATTTCTTAAACTTCAGTGTATGCATGTATGTATATTATAAATTGTTTTAAATTCTAACAATTAGTAAGCAAGAGTTTGTGCTTTTGTTTAATGAGACTATTGTCTGCCATACAAAGAAAAAAAATACTTTGCATATTCCATTTACTGATGTAATATTCTTTGTTGTTACATATTTGCATTTGTATTATTTAATCCAGCATAAAAAAGGATCAATTTGCTCTTCATTCAGAAAAGTACTGCAGTACTACGTGGTACTACAGAATAAACCCCTAAAACTTCATTAAATATTGCTTTCTCATCCTTTTTTTTTCCATTTAGAGCATGTTTCTGTATATCAAGCATAGTATATTTTAATTTTAACCACTTTTACTTGAAAATCGGGATCAATTAGACTGCCTCAAAACACTGTTATTTAAAGACATTTTCATTTTTATTCAATTTAATACAATAAAAATAAATTCTGCAACATAAATTAGATTATATTGCTATTTGTACAATGCTTGACATTTGATATAATGGCTGACAAAAGGAGGGTAAAAAGAGTTTTTCTTCTTACCCACATATAGTACATGAATAAAACATAAGCAGTGAAAGCAGAAAATAAATTTAAGAAGAAATGTAGGCAGTCATACAAACTCACCAAAATATTTCAGATAAAGTATTTCTAAAGAATTGTCATCTATACTATTGTCTATAGTACTTGTTTTACCTTGCGTTCGAGGAAGATACAGTTTTGTTTTTAAAACAGTTCAATGGAGCTATAGTAAAAGCATGAGCAGGATACAAAAGAAAAGTGTTTTGGTTCTAGAAACAAATTATTCAATTAAGGAAATGTTATCTGTAGCTAGTTATTTTATTTGTTGATATCATCACATCCTTCAAGGTTTTAACTCTATGAGATCTCAGCCTCTTATACCTCACTGCTTCACCTGTTAGAGAAGAAAGATGTTTCTGCTTTTCATATTCTAAACCCAGTTCCTCAGTTTTGAACAACATTAGCAGGAAGTGAAATAAAAAAAAAAAAGCCAACACTGTCAGAAAAAGCTAAAAGTCAAAACCTATTTTGTCATTTCAAGAATCTTTCATTCCAGTGGCAAAGCCAATTAGTTTCCTTTTAGTGGTCTGACATGCTTTCAGATATTGTCAGCAAGCATGTTATATTTGAATATTATTTTAACTTTTAAGGTATTTGAACATATAGAGTGATTTAATGTAGCATTTAAAAGTACATACATATTTTTAAAGCAAAATCCTATTTATCAAAAAATGGATTAAAATTGTTGTTACCTGGAAGGAAAGTTTCTATATCTCTATATTTTATACATTCCACATGACACTAAATGAATGTAAAGGATTCGTTCTTTGTCAGTCCAATTCAATATAGTAAATTGTATCATTATTGTTAGAACTGTACAGGACTTCTTCAGGACAGTTCTCTATGCATTGAGGGAGAGAGATTGGCTGCTTGAAAGAAATCTTTTTATAGTAAATGGGATCTCATTATCTGACCAGTAAACTTGTGGGGGGAAGGGTAAGATTAGGAGTAGTTATAATGCTGCTATTTAAGTAAGTTACTGATTTTGTTCTTAGTTATGCTTCCTTTTTTGTTTCTTTACCTGGGACAATGCCTTTAGTTAAAATATATTTAAGGCTGTGCGAGACCCTACTTGTCTCAGACGTTACAGTATGAGCCTGATGTAAGCTGATTATGAGTAACTATGGCTGATGTCAGGTACTGCTTACAGGAATTTTAAGCATCATTGTGCTTGATATGAAGCTTCTAGGTTCTCATCATATGCAATGTTAACTTTTACTTAGTTTATTGACTCCATTATATAGGAATAAAATGTAGTATTGAAATAAAATACTTCAAAATATGCTTTGCAAATAAGGATATAATGTGTCTTTTACTGTTAATCAAATTTTGTTCACAAGCTTTATGTTATCTTATAGTGCTTAAAGGAGAAAGGACATACCCAGAAAGGAAAAAATAAACTGATGGTGCCCATGACTACTACTGTTTTTATTAACAGTAAAAATCTTTATTTCTTTATAATGTTCTATGTGTTTTCTTTTCTTTCTAAGCTCTTTTTGGGGAGGAGGAAAGTGTTTCTCTACCTGTAGATTTACTTCTTGTTTGTCACAAGTGCTTGAGTTTCTCCTACTTCTAAAGTTTCTGGTAACTTTAAAGGGTCTGCAGTACTTCTGAAATAGTCTGCTTAGTCAGACAAAGTAGAAATTGCAAAATTAACTCCCCCTCTCTTTTCAGTTTAGGTCATATACAGTGTTACTCTTTGGAGTAATTTATTATCACAGTCTCAAGGAAAACAGCAGATAAGAGCTATTCTCTTGCATCTGAAGGATGTCTGGGAAACACAGTCCTACAAAAGTAAATGTTGCCAGAATTGCTTCTTTCTGTTCACAATACCAAAGAATTAGAATGAAATAGACTTTTGGGATGTCACATGGCTCAGTTTCTCTGCATTTGTGATGATTTCAGAATAGAGACTTAAACCAATAATTCTTTAAATGGAAGAGCCTGTCAAGTGGTTTAAGAAGTTGCCTGGCCTACAGACCTTTTGGTTCATCAGATTTCTTCAACTGACTGTGATGAGTTCTTCAATGTATTTAAAATACGGAGGTGTAGTGAAGATAGAAATAGTATTAAAAATGTCTTTGCCAGAAGAAGAGGGTTGTTTTCACCTGACTAGTCAAAGATTATTGCAACATTCTTTATAATTCTCACTATCTCTCTGAGTGTGGGGTTTGCAGTATAACCAAAAGCTCTGTACTAGATTTTCAGTTTTTATCTTGAAAACATCAGTCATATGTGAGTTGTACTTTCTAGAAAAAAATTGTAGAATCAATATCTGAGCTGGTCATCCTAGGCTCCCTTTGTAATAGGTGGAGAGAAGTTCTTGGGGCCTACAAGAAAGCTGGGGAGTGACTTTGTGCAAAGGCAGGTAGCGATAGAACAAGGGGTAATGGATTTAAACTGGAAGAGGGCAGGTTTAGATTAGATATTAGGAAGAAATTATTTCCTGTGAGAGTGGTGAGACACTGGAACAGGTTGGCCAGAGAAGTTGTGGATGGCCTCTCCCTTGAAGTGTTCAAGGCCAGGTTGGATGAGGCTTTGAGTAACCTGGTCTAGTGGAAGGTGTCCCTGCTGATGGCAGGGGGTTAGAACTAGATGATCTTTAAGGTTCCTTCCATCCCTAACCATTCTGTAATTCTGTGATTCTAAGTTAGGGCACATTTAGAGTACATTTCATCTGGCTTGCTTTAGGGATCTACTTTTTTAAGCAGATCCCTAAAGCAGGCCCTTTTGGGTGATAAATTGAGCACTAGAAAGCCCTGTCTCTTTCAATTCACTGTAGATGTCACTGTATACCTCTGCCTTGGTCAGATTAATCGTGACCTCTTTGACTAGGCTTAACTGAACTCCAGACACAAAACTTGCTTTATGACACAAGCTGACATGGAATTCCTCAATCTCAGGCACTTATGCCAGTCTAATAACATTATCTGCCTCTAGTAATATCTCCATCTTGTAGATAGCTATAATTTCTTACATACATGTTCATAGATATGTATTCTTCTTTCTGAGTTCTACATATATGTGGTTTGAAAGCAGGAACTTTATATTCATCTAAATTACATAATTCCTTCAACCTAATGATTGATAGGCATGTTCCCTTTGTACCTGGCATCTAATAAATCTCATATCACTGTCCCTCCAATAGCTCCTTATTTCATCTCTACCTAGCTAACAGTGTGCAATGCCACTAATCTGCACCTTCCTTCGTTGTAATGTATTTTTGAATATTGATTTGTTTTGTTGTATGGTTGAGGGGATTTTAATTTTTGTTATTTTTATTTAATATGTATTCAACTCTCCTTTTTTGCCTGCTGAGTGCTTAAGATCCTTGAACGAGACTATTCCTTTCAGTCTGCAGTACTAAGAAACCCCTTTATAAAAAATCTTTGCCTTTCATCTTTAGCAACATCTTCCACAAAGATCTTGTGTGAGAAATCCTAGCTGTGTTGTATTTAGTAGGGAAGCAGTGCTAGAGCTTAATCTCTACTCATAGTGATTGGAGATGATTTCAAGTCCTTTGAAAAGCTTCCTTTCAAATTCAGTAGGATGAAGATAGTCCCAGTAAGAAAAGCTACTTCCCATGGAAGGCAGACAAGCTGCTTCTGTTTTATTTTGCAAGCAAACACATGAAATTAATCTTAACATCAGAGGAGCTTCAGGTCTTTGTAAGAGGGTTATCAAGACTCTTATGAGGCATCTAACTTAATGGCATATTCTGAAAGTTGAACTTTTCAGTTCCCACAGCCACTCTAAGATAAAATTGTATTAGTCAAGACATCATTAGTAGTATTTACCTTTGTCCCTTTAGTCAGCAAGAGTTACCCTTGTGAAATGAGCATAAAATACTGAAATTTGTATTTCTGGAATGACAGCAATTGGAATAGTTTAGAAAATAATGTTTTGTTCTCAGTTGATTTCTCTGGTAAGATAGGTATATTTTCCCCAAATTTGTGTGAAAATATGTCTGGAAGGTGAGGAAGGTGAAAAATTCAGAGTAACCCTTTCCCTTACCAGGTAGAGGGTAATCAATATATATTTTGAGACCAGAATTATCTTGTCTTTGGAATAATAGACAAGAGAAATAAAGGAGCACGGTATCTTCTGTTAATAGTAATTAATCAGCCTTATTATGTAAAACCAAGTAACCTCTTTAAATTACTGCTACAAATTTGAAGTAGTTTAAGCCATGGTGGTCAGGATCACTTAAGATAAGTTTTCTCAATTCTTGTTGTTATTGAAGCTATCCTTGCTTGCCTTGAAGGGTTTTTTGGACTACTGCTTCTTTCAACACTGCTTTCACATCTCCAACAGTAGAGAAGTCTGAATAATCTTTTTTCACACTTCATATGGCAGCCTGTTACTTACTGAGAACACAATTAATTTTAACTAAATAATGGAAAGATATTTTCAATTAAAAATTTATATTTCCACTTAACATTATTCAGGAGTGTTTCAGAAATGAAAGCACTGCAACAGTGCAATTCACCTTATAACGTATTGTGGGAAGAAAATCCATATGTAGTTATCACAACATTTTATCAAAAATGGATTGGCTTTTCAACTCCCTTGATACCACTGTCTGTATTTTTCCTGAAGCACTATAAATGAACAGATTTCTTAAAGGTATGTGCTGTGAATGAACTGAAAGCTATTGATTTTCTTTCTTGACAGAACTATATTAAAAAGTTGCAGAAATAGCTTTTTTCCTTTGAAGAAAAGTAGAGCATCAAGTCTCATAGATGTACAGTACTCTGGGTATTGTACATTGCTACGCTGTTGTTTGTATTCCTAATTAGCAACATAGAGATTTCCAGCACATTTTTAAACTAAATGTTTTGCATGAGGGTAGCAGTCTAACTGTACAAAGTGGACTAAAGGACTAATTTCTGTTGCCTGTCAAAAGACCCTTTGCCTCCACAAAATCCTGAAAAAATTCATGGCTCCATCTTCCTCAAAATCTAGTTGTACATAAGTTTTCAAGAAACTGAGTTAAATATTACAAGGAACATGGGTGATAATAATGGGAATCATAAAAATCAAATTCTACTGAATTTTTGCCTGCTGCTCAAAATTATCATATAGCTTTCCTGATGAAGTGTATGCTGCCTATTCCAACTGCATCTGAGAGTATGTACATTTGAAGATCATGAGATAGTAATAAATACATCCTGATCTAATATTTATTGCCCTTCACCAACTACTTAAGGCATCAGAAGAGAAGTTTGCACATCTATTTCATTATTAATTTATCAGTTATTATGTATGCATAAAGCAGTGGTAGTGTGATTTCTTTTGAAGTAACAATAATTATTTTAATTCATTTGTACAAATTACAGATGTTTAAAAAGTTCTTTGGTTTTTCAAAGTAGTGCTTAATATAAAACATTTTTAGTATAAGTTTCGTCATGTCTAGGGAACATACTCTGTGCTTCACTGTTAACTTTTGTAGCTGCATGGTGTAACCTAGTGGTAACTTAGGGGTTTTTTTATTTATTTTGCAAAAAATGTCTAATCACAAAACCGTCATCTTTCTCAGAGCAGTTCAGAAATACAGATATTAGCATAGATACCTGCCAACTAATTTTTTTTTTTTTTTTTAGTTTACACATAAAAAATAAATTCTAAAATAGAAACTGACAAAACCTAGGGAAATTCAGCTAGAAAAAAATACATGTTAGCATATTGACCCTAATTCATATTTGATTTCAATTGTAATTGAAATGTAAACAGCTGTTTTTATACTCTGAAGTTGACATGTGTTTTTACTTAATGCCTTGGTAATACATTGTTTTAGCACTGCTGGCATTTTGTCTGGCAACCAGGTAATCAATCAGACTGATGTACAGATGTCTATCAAGCACTGAGTGAAAGAGGTTTCATTAGTAAGGAAGAATCAAGACATTGATTAAAGACATTGCCTAAACAGATCAAGGGTTATGTCTGTCATAAGTGGCTCTTTTAATACTCTTTCTTTGGTCAAGGTAGAAGGAGCTGCGCTGTGTGCCTGCCTGAGTCCAGGAGTGATTGTGGGGAAAGAAACAGATGATAAGACGTTTGAGGAGTTTGAGCAAATAGAAGCAATTTCCAGTGAGCAAAAGGAGAAGACATGTACTTACAGATGTCCAGCTGCGAAAAATGGCTAATAACTGTCCTATGCCACGCAGGCTCTTCATCACTTCCCAACCTTGATTTCCCCACCCTGAGTGTCTCCTGGTCCATTGCTCTCCCATTTCACAGCCTCTCTGTTTTTCCTGCTCTGGAGCTACTTACTTCCTCCTTACAAATCTACTTTGTTTAAAGGGAAACTGCCAACCCTCTGTCTTAAATCTCCTGTCTCAAGATCTGCACCCTTCCGATTACCAAGCCACCCCAGAGTCTATATCTGACATTCCCCAGCCCCCCAATTTTCAGCTGTGCTCCCCCTGGCCTCAGCCGTTCATGTCAGAGCCCTGGGGTATCCTCGCTTGGGGCTTTCACTCTTCCCAGCCAGATGCTGCTGTGATATTCACTCTACTTCCACCTCACCATGTGCATGTTTACTGGCTCTCTTAGACAGACAGAAGTGTTATGATACTATAAATTTCCATTGCAACTCTGTTCTTGGTCACTCCTTTCAATGTACTTTTAAATCAAGCCCTTATTACTCTTTGATTCCATCCCCATACTTAGTTTCTCATCTCAGTTTAATTGTACTTCTCATATATGAAAATTAGTAGATTGTTGTTGCTATGAAGAATTTTTTTCACTCTCTCTGTATAGCCTAGAGCTTAGGAATTGATTAGTTAACTCTGCCACCTACGGAGGAAGTTATATCACTACCTGGACTGAAAGCATTTTCAGCTTGTACTGTCCTGTCCCTGAAAGTTTGTAGAATAATACAAAGGAATCAATAAAAGACGGCTAATAAGGTTATTATCAATTACTTAAGATAGCTGTACAGAAAACAACTCATAAATTTTCCAGTGCACATGCAGACTGAAAGGTGGCAGCAACTCCTATGTCAAGATTGCCCCAGACCTTCCATTACTAAATGTTGCTATATTGTTTGCAGCAGAAATTTGACCATGATTTAGGATAGTGTGACTTTCAAATAAATTTTCAGCCATATTATAAGCAATTAAAAATAATAATTTTCATACTTTTTTACTTTTGAAATTTTTCAGCTGATTTTTGTGTATTAGGAGGGTTTAATCAAATGAAAAAGAAAAAAAGACCATAGGAATATACACACAATTTTCCCATATTTTTATACTAAACAAATACTAAAAGCAGAATATTTTGCATTGTCTTTTTTTTTTTTTTTTTATAAAGGCAAAAATATATGTATTTACCACAGACACGAAATGTCTCCTTATTTAGGTAATAAACAGGGGGGCTTTTTGTATTTTTAGGCATTTGGAAGTAGTGCAAGAACTATTTAGGTAACTCAGTAGGTTAAAGCGATTACAATACACTTCATAAATCACAAGCAAACAAGATATTTTAGGGAAGGAGTGTGACGGATGAGGTCACTAGATATACAATATGTCATTTAGTTAACTTAAGCCCATATTTTTCCCATAATGTAGTAGATGAACTCATCAGTTACAATGAAAAACAGTAAGAAGGAGGCATCTGGCTTCCAACTGCCTGTTTCTGACAGGGTTAAGATGGCTAGGTCTAGTAATGTTCCTGCTTTGTCTACTGACATGGCTTTGTGCTGCAGAAAACTGATGAGGTTTGCTGGAAATTTACAGGCTTACTGTCACAGTGTTATAACATAGACAGATGCAATCAGTTACATATTTGCTTCTGTTCATGTTTATCATTTTGCTAAGTTACTTTAAGTATTTTGGATTTTTATAAAAGCATATGCATTACCAGTTTAAGATTTTTAGTGGACGGTATGAGTCAGTATTCAGTACTGATTCTTTATTCCTGAATTCTGAAGGCTACAGAAGTGCTGTGACACCATATAAATGAACATAGAATAAAACTTGTGAATATGCAGTATTATAACTAAAATTAGTTGCTTTTTGTGACCCATGCTTAGGAGTTTATAATTCACCTAAAATAGTGCTAATAGTAATGCTGATCCAGAACGTCTTATATCTGAATTTCACAAATACTGATTTAATAGTATTCTTATTTGAAAGGCAATTAATAATAATTTTTATCTGTTCTGAATTTATTTTGCTTTGTTTTGCAAAAAGTAACTTGGACCTTTTAAACCCTTAATCATTTCTCTTGCTTGTTGTTTTAAAAAGGAGTTAAAGCATTTGGTTTAGGTAGCATTTTGAGATTGTTATTCATGGTGATAAATCAGACTAAGCTTAATTGACTTAGTGCAGTATATTCATATAGATACTGGAAACACAATAAGAAGAGTAAAGATACAAGTGTTGTTTCTGTGGAAATGAAGTATTCATACACTAACCTGTGTATAGAATAACTTCTCTTGATATATTTGTCCTAAATAATTTGAATTAGTGTTATGTATTGTATAGTATGTCATATCTTAAATTCTATATCCAAAAATTTAATTTTCCTTCCATTTTTAACATCAAATGGTGCAATCCTCTAGGCATTTTATTCTAATTTGGGAACAAAGGATTACAAGGCACCTGCAGAGTAATTAAGTACAGTCCTATTCATAGAGTCCTGAAATTAGTTCTGATTTTTCAACTTGCTTCTCTAAGTGGAAGGCTATTCCAGAACCTTAATTCCATAGTGATAGTTGCCACTGCTCAACCTAGATGATTTGTACTCATTTTTTCTCATGCCAGCTCTTCCATTTAGTTTAAATCATTTTTCTAGAGTTTGCATCCTGAAAATATATGTATAATAGCTGTTGTGTACCCACTCGGTATTAGTTTGGCCTGACTGTATCAACCAAACTCTTTTTATTTTTTTTTCTGCAACAGTCAAATATCATCCTCTAATATAACAGTGTGCACAGTATTTCATAAGGAACTCTACCAAAGCCTTCTCTGATGCCATTAGTACTTAACTGTTGCAGGAGCTATTTCTTCAGAAAAGTTTGGAATCACGTTTGCCTGTTCCATGGCAGTGTTGTATTGGTAACCAGTGACTGATGTATCCAGGTCCTTCCTTTCAGTCATTTCCATTTGATTAATTCCAGTTATAATGGAAATCTCTGTGTTAGTCACTGGATGCATAGCTTTTCACCATTAAAGGTAATTTGCAGTTCTGTCATAATACCTTCTTATAATCATTCTTTTGTGCATCAGTTGTACCTTGGAATTTTGTCATCATCAAATTTTACCAGTATGTTTTTACTGTTTCACCTCAAATCTTTATTAAAATTCTAAACAAGATAACTCCTATGGTAGTTTTCCTCAGTCTGATGTTTTTTTCTTTTGAAACTATTTGATAGCTCCTTCTTAGACAGTTTCTTTTCCCACCTTCTATTAACTTCCATGTTGTCCTGACTAAATTACTATCTGTTGTGACAACCCCAGCTTTACTGAATTTTATTACATTAGCCCTTATTTTCTTTGAGCAATAAATATTTAAAATGTTCTTTTAGCAAAGCCATTTTGTAATATCTCATTCCATTCCATTATTATTCTTTACTCCAAAATAAATCCTGAAATCTTGCTTACTGTTGAAGGCTTGTAGTTGTCTAGATCATTTTTTCCCATTTCTTAAAAAGAGAAAACATGTGTGGTTTTCTCCAGTTGTTTGTTGTTATCTCCACTTATCTGTTTGACAAAAGTACTTGTTTTTTAGTAACATTGCTAAATTCCTGTAGACCAGTAATTTCATAGACTGTTTCTTTCAAAATTAGCTTGGAGTCAGTTTATTCCTATGATTTCAATACATTATTTTTTTTCTTCTGGTTTGGTTGGAGTATTTGAATTTCAACAACTACATTTTCATTAGCTTTCTTGTGTTTAGTTTTCTGTTCAGCATTGTTGACCTTAATGAAAATTGAGGTTAGATGTACTCTAACTTTACCATGCAGTGGACCATCTTCTTTTTTCAGTGTCCTCTTTCATTTACATAATAATGTAGCCTTATGCTATTTTACTTCCCATCGATTACAAGGGCAACAATGTGCTTGACTGTCAGTCCAGTCCTACTCTTCCCTTCATTTGAGAAGTGTTGTCTCTGTATGGGAGTTTAAAGAGAAAAACACGCAGAAAATTCGTTAGGATCATTCTGTGGATCAGATGTCCTTCTGTGCCAAATATAGGCAGTACTAAGCAGATATGGATTTTTTAACTTCCTGACCCGGCAGATGCTAAGTGTATTTTATGCAGCTCATAAATCCAGTTTCTACTTCCTGCTTCACAAAGCATGGCTCATATCTATTTGATAAGATGTATTTAAGGCACTCAGGAGAAAGAGAAGAAGGAAGTGGCTTCAGCATTTATGTCTGTTAAAAGAAAACAATACTCCTTATAATGTGTTATTCTGCTTTGTATTTTTAAAAGCCTCTTCTGTTCTATCTATATCTGTTTGTTAATGCTTGTACCCATTAGGAGATTTACACTACCATTAGTTCAAACACATAAATAATCTCATATAGAATTTTTTATGTGCACATGCATACACGCACACTTATGCCCATGTGACAAACGTAGATATTTTACACCTGACTGTATCAAACAATTGATAATAAGTTATGTGACTTACTAAAGTTACATTGCTGAAGGACATTTTGTTTGGAATAGTTAGAAGGACAGAGCTTCATCTAAGTATGCTGTAAAATATTTTCCATAATACCTAAACTGCTACATCAGAACCATCAAAAAAAAAAAAAAAAAAGTGTTCCTATTTCATGCATACGCCACCTAAATTTTGTGAAAAAGACAAGTGATCTAATGAAAATAGGGTAGTTTGAAAATAAATTTTTTAAAAAGTTTGAATGCAAGCTATTTGTAATTAAAAATAGTCAGTCTGTTGCTCTAAAAAAATGTAACCAAAAAGATCAATATGGAAGTTATTCACAGCTGTGGCTAACTTTCCACTAAGCATAGCAAATTATTCTTATTTAATGAAGTTATTGTGTCTTTTTCACTGAAGTAATTAATAGAGGTATGCTTTTCTCGGTTACAAGATGTTGTAGAGGCCGTTTCAATCTGGAAATGTTCCAAACTCAACAGATTTCACTTGCCCATCTCTAAAAAGCTGAGTTTATTTTGTTCTTAACATTTATCTGAAAGAATTACAAAATTTTACCTTTTGTGAGGAAGGAGGGTTTATCTAAAGAATCAACAATTACACTTCTTTTTTCATTCATGTATAAATAATTATGTATTCAGTGTCATGATATGTGCATAAAAATGTTTATAATACACATTTTAAACCAAAGACAAAGAAGAAGAAAAAAAAAAAAAGTCTGGCAGTTTTCTTTTGAATGCAAGCTTAATATTTGCTGATAGCAATAAAAAGACTAAATTTTATAGTAATCCTAAATCATAAAGTGATTAAATTTTTGTCTTCCAGTGGTCTCAGATCATACAGATATACAGTCGATAGGTTATAATTTTTAATGTTGTTTTGTTGGCAGTATTTTGCTGTTGGATTACTGTGTGAACTGTAATTCCTAAATGTCACTGAGCTTGTATAATGCAACTTTGAGCTCTCTCTTCCAAGCCCTCATATATGCCAAAAAGCTGTTGAAAGCAAAATGTTTTGTATGTAAAATGAGTTTTTAAGGTTTAAACTACTAAGACTGGTGGACTTTCTTACATATTTTTGTCTTGTAAAACTTTACAATCATATTTTTAGGGAAAAAAAAAAATCAAACGAAGTTATAAATATTGTTCATAATCTCTGTTTCACTGCAGAGACACCAACTGTATTTCCTGAAAATATCAAAGATAAAGAAACACCGACACCAGTTGAAGATATTCAGCTGGAAAGCTCTATTCCTCATACAGATTCTGGAATTGGAGATGAACAGATGCCCAGTATTTTGAATGGGACAGACTTGGAGACCAGCACAGGCCCTGATGCTATGAGTGAGCTGCTGTCTACTTTGTCTTCGGAAGTGAAGAAATCTCAGGAGAGCTTAACAGAAAGCCCCAGTGAAATCTTGAAACCCGCATCATCGATATCCAGTATCAGCCAAAGTAAAGGCATCAATGTCAAGGAAATACTGAAAAGTCTTGTGGCAGCCCCTGTTGAAATTGCAGAATGTGGTCCGGATCCGATCCCTTACCCAGATCCTGCACTGAAGAGAGAAGCTCAGGCTATTCTGCCCATGCAGTTTCACTCCTTTGACAGGTATATGGCTAGATTCATTATTTTATATTGATGTAATTCAGAAGTTTGAAGGATTTTTTTTTTCTTTTTAAACATGGTTATTCTTCTATTGCTTTTTATTAGACTATGTTAAAAAACAGCTGCATTGCTTCTCCTTTTCTGTGTTCTCAAAACGGACCATATAGTATAGGCAGAAGTAATTCACCTTGTTTTTCTCTGTCAGCAGTAAATAAAACTCGATGAAGTACTTGGAAAACAAGCCTGTTGCAAAGAAATATTTTTGCAATAAAATCTTTTTTCCTTTAAAACAGCATTTTAGTGAGGAGGAGGGGTAATATCTGCTGATATAGAACAGACTGTTCAGAAATTCAGTCGAATATTCTTTCAAAGGCTTAAATCTTAATTGGATCCATCATTGCACTGTTTTCTGGTACTGAAATGCTTTGACCGTGGCAAATTGTTTGTGTGGTCATGGTGGAAACCAGTTTCCTTTTAGGTCTTTAAACAGCAAATATGCTCAAAAGTTAGTGTTTAAAAATAAACTGCTGAACATTTTCACAAAGAGTCCTTTGTTTCTCTTTTTAGGTTGTAACTTCCCAGCTTTTAATGAATGTACTTTTCTTTAAATGTACAGTCCATCTCAGTTATCCTGAATGTAGAAATTGTGATATGATGTGCAATTGACAACATCCTTCCAGAAGAAGGGTAACCTGATCCATTGTGGGTTCAATCTTAACCTGTGCAAAAAGCTAACTCTTATAAGTGTTGATGTGTTTACATTTTCCAGTATGGCAAGATCCCTGCATAAAAATGTTTTTTAAAAGTAAAAAATGGAATCAAGGCTTAGCTCTCAAAGATATGGTAAAACATGTCTCAAAATTTTAAGCAAATTTGTAGAAATATATTAGTTCATCATGCAGGTACAAGAATTAAAATTCTAGAGGAAATTAAAAAAAACAACGCAACAACAAAAAAAAACAAACAGGAAAATTACTATGCTGTGAGAAAAAATCCATTTCTGCATTTACAGAAAACCTGCAAAAATGTCAGATATATCTTCATTAAGTCTTTTAAAAAAGCAATATGAGTTAATGTTTTCAGTGTAAACAGTAAAGTGCAAGAAGAGATGTGAGAGTTTTAGAATAAAAGTCAAGAAGCACTTTTTCATTATGAATTCCATAGAAAAACTGATGCCTTTTTGTCTGTGTGTACATATATTAGTACTGAGGCTGCTTTTCTGAAGTAATTCAGTAAACAATCAGATAGCATCTGCTGTAACAAAGACTGGATAAAGATAGGAAAAGTGAAATGCTTTAGAAGCAATGAATATATCCTTTCTAATAATATTTTAGGCCTTAAAGCTGTTACAGAGAAAGCTCGTTTAGCAACATTAAAAGGATATTTTTTTTGTTCATCAATCTGTATGTTTTGATTTTAGAGTGGTTTCAGTGTGAAGTGAAAAATATTTTTTTTCCTATAAAGTTAGGAATTTTTCCTTATGCTCTCTGAGGAACCATCACATTCCAGAAGGCATTCGCTGTACATTAAGCAGTACAAAAAACTGTGCTGCATGTAGGATTAATATCACCTTACTTTAACCACTAAAAGGTTACTTTAATTGAACCTATTCAGCTAAATTTCTACCTGGGTCAATTAAGAAAAATACTTCATTCAAAGGGTTATTGTTAATTC
Organism: Antrostomus carolinensis; assembly: GCF_000700745.2. Classification (NCBI taxonomy): domain Eukaryota; kingdom Metazoa; phylum Chordata; class Aves; order Caprimulgiformes; family Caprimulgidae; genus Antrostomus; species Antrostomus carolinensis. Next base: position 132,904 of record NW_010330948.1, on the reverse strand, counting down.
ACAAAATGCTAGACACCTAAATTAAAATGGAGCATATCACCTCAGGAGATGTCTTTGTCATCATTAGAGGGAACTTAACATCAAGATGTTGAAGAGATGAGTTTTATATAAACTACAGCTTTATAAGAAAGCATTAAAAACTCTAAAGGACTGCACTAGGTTAGACATAACCTGTACTTAGTGCATCTCCATTAGATTCTTTTTGCAACAATGTGAATGTTTATACATTTTCATCATCATTAGTAGTAGTTGCTAATACAGAACTATGGAACTATTTGAGAGGTGCTTCATGTCTAGCACTTACAGATTTTGACTGACATTTTATACTTAATACGTTCGCTTAAGAGCTAGAGGGTTTAATAGTTTGTTTTTTCCATATCTGGTTACACTCTTGACCAAGTTGCAATTCCATGATTTCTGGCACAAAGTGTACAGCTGAGTTTGTGTCTTGGTAGCATATGTTGTACCATGTCAACCCATGGCATTGTCTACTTCTTGAGCAAAAAAAGTGGTAATGGTTGAAGTTTAGGCAGAAGAAAGCCCAATTACATAAATTTTGTCGGGATATTTTGTTTCTCTTAAATAGATCATCCTGTTATCTGATTTTGGTGAGTGAGGTAGATTTTGCTTTTTAATATAACCAACAGCTATGAAGGGAAAATTAGCAGGTTCAGGCAGATCTCAGCAGATCAGGAAGTGATCAATTCTTTCCTGCAACTAAAAGGTTGTTTTTGAACTGTGGGCATCTTGATAAAAATACTGGTGGTGTTAGCCCACAGGACCTGAACTGGCTGGTTACACCTCATGTCTGCATTACTGAGTGATGGCCACTGCTCAGGCAAATATTTTTCTGTACAGTCTTCTCATATTTTCAAAGGACTTACTTGTACTTGACCACTGTGGCTATCTTTGGAGGCAAAAGATGGGTGATGGTGTCACTTTTCTTTTTCAAATTATGAAGAAGGTGCAGAATGGAGTACTGACCCTACAACTTTTCATGGGGTGTGAAACAAAGGTTAGGGGAGAAAAACCTTGAATAGTATATTGAAATAATATTAGAATTAACTAAAATACTAACTGAGAAAACAACATGAATTTTAGCTTGTGGTGGTTTGTGTACATTTTGTGTTGCCTATAGTATCCCAATTATAATTGAAAAACTGAAAAAAAAAATACAGCATGATTGTTTTTTCATACTTGCTCATGTAAATATAATGGTGTTTACTGATATAAAATAACAATTAAATAATATACACTTCATATTTTTTAAAAGCTAGGACTATACCTCTGGACCATATTTCTGTAGGATCTTCTGTTGCTTTAGTTAATGCAGCTTTTGGTACTTCACTGAGCAATGTGCCTCTTGGTCATATTTATTCTCTGTAGGGAGAATCACAAGCAACGCAGTGTATTGTTTTGTCAGGTTTCATTTGTTTCAGTTTTTATAAAATATACACAGTGATTCCATATTTATAAGCAAATCGAGGTGAGACAAATGTATTTTTCACTTCAATCAAAATATATTCTCAGTCTTTGTGAATCTAAAGATTTTAATTTTATTTTTGCATTTGGATCACTGAGTGCTGTGTAAAAGAAGAGTTGAGGTAGTAAGTAATTAGTAGAAAAATAACAATATATTTCTTGTTTTAAATATTGTTTTTTACTATAATCACTGATCTTATATGGAGGTAAACATCATATAAAGCAAACTCCTGTAAATAGAATTGAAGTTAGGAATTCTACTTTATCATTTAATATGATGTGTTTTGTTCTGCATGTTCTTCTAATTGTACTGTACATTGCTAATATGTTCATAAGAGTCATTGTGTAGTAGGCCACGGGGTATTCTTCTGTAGAATTTGTGCAGTTAGAAATGAAATACAAAAGCAGAAAATATGTCCAACATTTTTTATCAAATAGGACTTGTGTGTAGTTAATGTATGCAGCAGTTCAAGTACTATCGAATGTAAATGATGAGGTGATATTGATGAAAGGAGGGGATTGAGGTCTCGGGGGGCGCTGATGACGGATTGAACAGAAGCGGCCTTGCACCGCACGTAACTCAAGTCTGTCGTCTTCACCACTCAAAGCCGTAATGGGAGGTGGCAGTCTGAAATGAGTTGCCACGGCAAAGAGTATTATTTTTGAAATGCTTTCACACAAATCACTAGGCCCTGCATACAACTTAGTTTCATGCTTTAATGTCATCAGGAGGCACAAATTGGTGTGTCTAATTGTTTGCCACCTGCCAGCAAAATGAGCTGCCAGCCAGCCAGACGGGTTTGATTGTCTGTCAGCTCTTCAATAGATTGAGAGTGACAACATCAAAAATTTCGCTTCAAACTCTGAAGCTTTGAGCAGCTTTTCAGAGACCTCTTCCCCACAAGTGCTTCTGGACAACTGCATTTTTCAATTAGTTTTCAATATATTGCTGCCTTCTGCCTCATCTGTCTTAAGGTAGCTGTAATTACATTATGAGCTATATAAACAGATTTCTGGGACACTGGAGCAAGCCTGGATCCTCAAACTTATGACATGTCTTTTAACGTCAGACTGAATTCCTTGAAAATGGCATCCAGGATGACGTTTTTAGAAGCAAACACAAAGGGTTATTTCACCTAGATTTGCAACTAATGGAGCATAACTCACCAATAATTCCTTTTTGCTTTTTCACCTTTTGTCTGACAAAAATCAGCCCCCGTTATTGATTTTTAGGGTTTGGGGATTTCTTGTTTCTGGTTTTTTGTCAATTTGCATTTGACCCAGTAGGCACAACTTAGTCCATTGACGTTTGTGAATTTATTTATGATTCTACCCAGTACTGCATTATGAAACTTATGTTTGTTCCATTCTATGTTTTTCTAGCAGAGTTTTTAGAAGGGTGTTATTATTGAAATTGAGAGTGCTTTTGCTTTGTGTCTCATTTATTATTTTTTTCAAAAGTGAGGTAATTTACGTATATTTTCTCTGCTTAGCAGAATTATTTCAATAAGAAGCATGCTTGCATAAGCAGAATATCGTGGGTTTCTGGAAATGAGAATATCAATTATTTTTGCTACTGTTAAATACCTTATTCCCTTTTAATCCATTATCACCACATAAATTGGAATATTATGTGTTTGCATAGTTCAAATGCTCATTGAAGTCTTTACAAGTATATTTATATATATATAAATATATATATATATATATTTACCCCTATAGAAGGTCTTCAGGGCCAGTTTTAAAGGTATTTATATGCTAGAAAAGGTGGACATACTCTGAAATCCAATCAGGGTTGATGCGTGTCCTGCCAGTTGGTACAGAGAAAGAAGGTCTTCAAAAAGTATGTTTAGATGAAAGTCTATGTAGGCTATACTTAGAAGGACTACTCAGAGTACCTATGTATTTTACTAGAATAAGCTTTTTTTTTTAACTGATTGATAGAGTAGGAAAAAGACAAGAACTGTGAGAAAAGATGCACTGAGGGATTAAATATGGAGGTTCAATATTTGTCTATTATTGCCCACCTTTGGGAGATCATTGATATGCACTGGTCTACACAGTCATTTAAATAAAATAACTAAATTAGGATATTATATTCCTGTCAGAATCATTAGATTCTCCAAGAGATTAATGCTGAAAACCAGACTTGATTTTCCTGAAGACTTAATAAAAATAAGTTATGAACAAATATATTTTAGTCCTCTCCCGACTCTCTGTCAGAATTACTTTTTAAAGTTCTTAATGAAAAATAATTGGAGAAAACAGAGCACCTTTCCCATGAATCAAGAAGAGACAGTTACAGATGCTGTCTGTACTCAGTCATTGCATTGCCCACTACTTTGAGTATCACAGTAGTTTGTGAACATGTGAATGAAAAAACTAATCAGTAATGTGTGAATTAAGTGGCTCATCTGGGGTTCCAGTTCACTCTCAAAAATTTTCTGATCTTTGTGCGGTGGAGATTGTGTTCCAAAGGAAAGACTTGGGACCCTCTCTCTCTAGAATATCTTTTCTAAGGCAGCAGTTAAAATGCACTCCAGAGAATGGGAGGTATGGTTTCAGGTCCTGTTAGACAGAGAAGGGAGCTGAAGTCTTTCATTTAGCAATCCGTACACAGGTAGCTCTTTCAAAACTCCTTAACCTGTGTGATGTGCATCTTTCCGTATTCATATGCGTGAAACTGTAGCTATGTCTCAACTGAAGCTTTATGTATGTTTTATCAGGAGAAACCAGCATCCCTGTACTCTTTAATATGATTCACTGGATGTACAGCTGAAATTTATCCTGTTTTTTTCTGTTATTTTTTTACCCTAATAGGCCACTGTAAAATCACTATTAAAGCTGTTTTGACTTTTACAGGACTGCGATCTTTTAGCTCTTGCTTTTTTGGATTTTTTTGCATCACAGCTGCAAGATTAGGTTCCTCGCCCATCCTCAGTCTGTACCTCATGCTGTTTGTTTCTTAATGGTTTTTTTAAAATTTATTTATTCGATTATGTTTCTGTCATTTAATACATGACATTTTCACTTATGTTCTATTCACATTCTTCAAACTCATTAAATTTCCAGTGTTTCCAATTTATCTGTTCAGCCAAGACCATTCCTCTTTCTTGATAGTTAGCTTTTTAATATCTTACAGGTTTTCCTTGTTTCTTGTCAACATTTTAGATAATTTTAGATATTCCAGCTAATTTATCCTGAATGCAAAGGAGATACTAGTGACTGGGAATTTCATTGGGGGTGAATACTTATTCTCTCGCTTTATCTGAGAGCAAAGATCAATGATCTTCATGTCCTTGTCAGTAAACCACGCCTGAGATTATTCCCTTTGTTCTATTTAGAAACAAGCAATTTGTGTTTAGTAGATGAGGATTATTTTATATACTTTAAGATTTGGATGTTTTAATGGATGTATGGTATCAAATGATTGAAAGAATCCATAATAACTGGACAATCAGCACTAAGGTTTCATTTGCATAAATTTCAAAGATTATATACTTCTTTGAGCATTCCATATTTCTTCTGTATACCTCACACTTTTTTTATCCAGTTTTTCTTCTCCATGACAGTTGACTCTCGGTTTCCTCTGTGATTTCAAATGAATCTTGTCTTAATGCAGTCAGCCTAACAAAAGGTTGTCTGAAGTAGGATTCAAAATGTGTTGTTAGTATATACCAGTGATCACTTGTCACAGACTCAATTCACAGTCTGGGACTGAAGTCAGAAAGAACAGTGAGTAATCAGCAATACACATTTGATAAAGAACTGGACATGTACATAGGTATGAATAACTTTCAGAGTATACTAAGCTTTTTTTTTTCCCAGACATTACATTAACTGTAGGAGCAAGGTAAAATGTAATATAGCAGACAAATTGTCCCCCATTTTCTACTGTGATTTCTTTAGTAACATCTGGCAGAAGTTGCTGTTTGACACAGAGTACTTCTGTGAAAAATCTGCCTGAAGTCTGTGCTGCATTTTGAAGAGCACTTCGTGAAAATGCATGTGCTTTCTGCTGCTGTGGAGGAGGAAGGGAGGAGTAAGAATATTAATTCAGCCTTAAGAGATTTCATATATCCCAGAAGAGTGTAAAGTGATTCTAATTTAATTGCTGCTGCTCAGATAGGTAGCACAAGACATCCAGTATTGGAGGCTTATGTCTGACCTCTTGATTGACCAGAATGATTAGGTTGGAAGGCGTTTAGATTTTCAAATGGAGAAGAGGTGTACAGAATGTGGATCACATAGGAAGAGAGAGAAAATACAATGCTGCATAACTGGATTTGTCTGTCACCAGCACTGAGTAGCTAAATTTTTAAGGAAAATTAATTTGACAAATGTTGGGGTTTTTTTAAAATTTCCATTTTCTCTTTTTGCTGTTCAACATCTTGATGGTATTATTTTGTATCTAGTTATTTCATGAAAATTACTAAACCCCAGAAGAATCCCGTAGCCATTTGCTGAGGTTATTTAATGAACCAGCAATGGCCGAATAGTGTGCAGGTTGAAACAACAACACTCATTGTAAACATGATGCAAATTCTGGTGACTTCAGGCTTAGATTTTACTAACTGAAAAGGACAAGCATCAAGCAACAAAATAGTGATTAGTAGTCACAATTCTTTTTAGAATTGTAAACTACCAGATGAACAGAGAAGTAACATCAGCTGCTACAGCCAATTACTACTAAACGTCTTCTGGATCGTTGAGGATGGTTTGGGACCATGGTAATGTGTTTCAGGAAAATGTGGATCACTTTGGAACGTTTTGGAAGTCTTACATATGTTGTAGAAAACAAGGCCTAAAATGCAATGACAGAAGTGTATATAACCTTTTCTTCTAGTCTGTAGATTTGTCTTCCTCCATGAAAAAAATATCTGAATGTGTTGTTGGAGTGGTTAGATTGGTTAAAAGAAGGGTTTTTTTTCACTTAAGACCAATCAGTCATCCTCTTTAACTTTCCATGTTCTGCTGTTCCTCTGTTTTGCACATTTTTGACCACTCTCGTGTTGTTCGTATAGTTTTTCGATCTCCATCTGGATATCATTCTGTATTTACTGGCTGTATTTTGTTTTATCAGTAGTAATGAGACATTTTTACAATGTCTCATTTTTACTCATTTTAAAATGTCTGCATTTTCTTTCAGTCTGGGATGATAATGTTTCACTGATTTTGCCTATTATGGTAGATAGGTTTCTCTTGATGTTTCTTGATAATTTGTAATTTGATAACACCTGACCTGTCTTAATGTCTGGATTCAGACCTACAAAAGAATGTCAACCATGTGAAGAGCATTAGTATTTCTGGGATCTGGGCAGGATTTTCCTCTCTTGCTATGAAGGAGTATGGTTTTAGGGTTAATTAACATAGTCGTACTCTATTTCAGAAAGGTTAAGAAAATTAATGCTATTATGTGTTCCTCAGCAATGACATTGTAACACAGCATAATCCCATCATAAACAAAAACTCTTGCTAACTGAGTTGTGCAGTTTTAGTAATCTTTCATTTCTTTTTCCACAGGAGTGTGGTTGTACCAGTAAAGAAACCCCCTCCAGGTAGTCTGGCTGTTACCACAGTTGGAGCTGCCACAGCTGGGAGTGGACTGCCACCAGGAAGTACACCTAATATATTTGCTGCAACAGGAGCTACACCAAAAAGTATGATTAATACAACAGGTATTGTCCTTAAATATTTTTGTGACACTCATTTTTTCATTGTTTTTTTTTTGTTTTGTTACTTTTTGTGGTGTTTTGTTTTTTAATCATCTTTTTGTTACTGTATTTGTACTTCTAAAATAAAAATCTGGAAAGGTTAAATCTTGGCCTTTATTAGAGCCAGTGTTTTCTCTTGGTGTTTGTCTATAATCTTTGATAGTGCACACTGGACTTGCACAGCCTTAAATAAATGAATGAATAGCCTTAATACCATTTTATAAATGTAGTTCAGAATTTAAATGAGCTAACTTCTCCAGTGCTTAGCAGTAGAGGATGTTTATATGATATATACCAATTAATCCATCCTTATACATCAAAGAAAGTAAATAAAGCTAGCTACCTAATAAATACATTCTAGATTGTGGAGGCTTAATGTTTTGGGAAATTACTGTTTTTCAATAAAAATTATGCTATGATTTTTGGAAAGTTTTTCAGTAAGAACCTACCTAATTTAACTGTAGTCATGTCTTATCAATAGTTGTTTATTGTGACCTATAGAAGGAGTATAAGACCTTCTTTTTTAATTATTTATAATAGCAATAATGGGATTGTCTATCATGAAGGAGACTGTTGACTATGGAGACTCTGGTTTCCATTCTGAAATGAATCCTTACTGACAGCATCTGATGTTTACTTAAACTCCTTTAAAATGTCTGGCTATGGTCTGCTTTCTCTCTAAACTAAGCAAAAGCACTTGAGAGAAGAGCTCTCTTCAAGGATATCACAACTTCAGTCAAGGGTTGAGAAAGTGAAAGTCCCTGGGGTTGCAGAAAATGGAGGGGAAAGCTTTTGGCATCCTTCTGCTTCATGGAATAATATGAAGACACGCTCTTTTTTTTTTTTTTTTTACTTTACTTTTGCAGATTACCTTTAATGCCTGGTAATAGAACTTTGTTTTTTCTAAGGATTAAAAAAAAAATTAAAATCTAATTATCCTGAGGCAGATGGGAGGAATGAATGCTCTGAATAACATTATCACTTTTATGAACAGTTCCATTTGTGTAGCCACTTCTGTTAATCTTGAACGATTTCCTTTTAGGTACTCTTATGTCATGCAAAAAATATGCTACATTGGAAACCTTGTTTTCCAAATGATACTGAATAGTGTAAGCTTTTCAATCTCCTCACTGATTAATGATCTGAACTGTTGGCTGGAATGTAGTAGCTCTTTGTAAGTAATTGCATTTAAAAATCAGTCATTTCCCTGATACTGTTCTTAGTAGAGGACAACATTGCAGATACCGTGGTACATTCCCTGTGGATTAAAGGTTGCTTTTTCTTGGTAGATCTTGTTACTTCTTTTTGTTTTTTACTGCATCTAGTTTTGTCTGCTAGTCTATGGATTAGCTTGATTAAAGGAAAAGTATTGATACAGTGGAATTTCAGCAAGTATCAGATTTAATTAAAACTATATGTGTACTGAACTTTAGTTATTTGGTAAAACCTTTTATGCCTGAATTCATCTGAATGAGCATTATTGATGAATTCTCTTAAGAAATAGTTTGAAAAGTCCTTCCCTTCCAACCTTTTCTCAAGATTTGAATTTTATACCAACATTTTAGAAAAGCTAAACACATTAATTACAGTTAAAAAAAAAGTAGTATCACATTGAAAACAGATAAAGATCTATTAGATTAAAATATTCATTTTGCCACATTTAATTATGCTATGCCTACAGTAGTTAAAAGTAATCATGTATGTCAGTTTTTGAGATACATAAGTGAAATATCTAGATACTTTCTGGTTTATATACTTGTAGTCTGTGAAATTATCTATATTATTAATGATATTAAAGTAGTGTATAGAATTTCATTGAACAGCACTTTTTTGTTTTTTTAATGTGGTAAAAAAGAGACAGAATAAGTTTTTTTAGAAACACTAGATGTCCCCCCAAACCTTCTGTCTATGGTTGTTTTTACAGTATGTCACAGATACTCTAGAAATAGTTTTATCTTTGCGGTATATTCTGGACTTGTGCGAAAGGTGGTTTTTTTTTAGTTATTCATGGATTGCAGTCGATGTTTACATTCCATCTGCCATCACTGTCATAGTCAATGTCACTGTCATGTTGTAATGAGATGTACGTTACTGAAGTCCTTTTAGTGCTTTGAATGTATATCTTGGGAGACAGGTTTTCTTCCTTCATCTCTTTATGTAAGAAACTGCTTTTATAGGTTTTAGATTGGATTTCTGTAATTCATGTCCTGATTCTCACTGCTATGTTAAACCAGTCTGTTTAACTTTCTTTTCTGTGAGCCCAGCTGGTTAAACAACTTAGAAACTGCATTTTTAGACAACAACCTTAATGAAGAAAATTTGGCTTTGGAAAAAAACAGAAGCACCAATAAATATATATGTCACCTATGTATATATGAATATAAATATTTAGATAATATAAATATATAAATAATATAAATACATACACACATATACACATATATATGAAGCCTTAATCTTTTTTAAGCCACCCAGCTAAACCTAAGTTGCTATGATTCTTAGGTTGGGAATACCTTATATTATTGTATTATATACCCTATATTTTTGTGTTTCCTTCTCAGAACATCTAGAACTTATATTTAATCCAAGTCAGAACCTACAGTGTAAGCCACAATCCACCTCACTCTTGCATTAGTGAAACAGCAAAGTCAGTTCCTAGTCTAAATCCTGAACCTCACCAGCTACTATAGTGTCAGCAAGCCCAGCAAATTCTTCTGCATTTTGATACTGTTTTGAATGCAAATTTTCTTAAATGACCCAGTCAAAATTCTGGTTTTTACCTTAATTCTTTTAGCAGTAAAAGTTACTTAAGGGCAATTAAAAAAAAGTTCATCCCCACTGCCAGAGAATTTTTCACCATTGCTAGCATTTGACCTCTACTTCACTGTCAGCTGCCTGCTTAAGCAGTTAAGAAACCATAAATGCTTTGTAGACCTTTGCAGGCAACTGAAAATAGTATATAGCCTTGTAACACAAAGGACAGTGATATATCAACTGCTAAAACTGACCAGCAACAGGGAGTTACCAGTTATCATTTTAAAAATTGGCAGAATAATGCTGTTGATCTCTTAACTGGCATTCTCCACCCCTTGTTGCTAACTTGGATAAATCTTGCCTGTTGCCCTCACCTCTGGTAGCATTTTGCTCCCTTAGGCTTTCAGTTCCGAGTACAAGACCATTCATTGCTACCTCTCTTGCAGTGACATGTTGCACAAGGACTGTGCAGCAGAACAGGGACAGCATTTATCATGGTGCTCTCATTACTGTCTGTGGCCACTCTGAGCCTCTGCTGGTTTGCTTCAGAGAGGCTGACTCACAGTGCCATTTCAGCAAACATGATAGATTGGCATTTAGAATCTAAGTTTAGCCCTTAGCTCTGACCCAGATCACATAAAGTATAAATGTGTGCTCTGTCTGCATCTTTTCTCTGGGCAGCTGTTCACAACCCATTGAAATGATACCCCCACTGCCCTCCCTGCTTTTGAGATCTTAAAATTCTCCTTGACTTGAAGAAGGAAACAGAAAAAGTAAAATTAGAGTCTTTATACTTCTCAGACAGTAATTTCCCCCATTACTTTCTGAAGGAATATGCATTTTTTATCTTCTCTATGATTGTTTAATTTGCATTTTATTTTCTGCCTGTAGTTGCAACTGGGCAGCCAAGAAGTGTGTGCATATATATATTTTTAAAAATAGTCTATTCTATTCTCCACTCAAGCTCATCTTAAATATACCTTTATTTTAGAAAGATCTTGCTTTACAGGATGATGTAAAAATATTTTCATCTTTGGAATATAATTTGGGAATAATGAAAATGAGGTAAGGATTTATTTTGCCTGATTTTCAATAGCTTTTTAAGCTTATTATTTTTATACTAGCAAAATAAGGTATTAACTTATATGATAATTTTTTGGAATGGTTTTAATTGGTTTAGAATAAATAATATTTTTGCCTTACTTAAAAGTAGATGCATATGACAAGGACTGTATTAAAAGTCTCTAAAAGTTATGTTTCTTCAGACTGAATTGAGACCTGTATTCTTTGGGGGACAGGTGCAGTAGACTCAGGATCTTCTTCTTCCTCTTCGTCATCCAGCTTTGTGAATGGTGCTACCAGCAAAAATCTCCCAGCTGTTCAAACTGTTGCTCCAATGCCAGAGGATTCAGCTGAAAACATGAGGTACACAAGTTCTATCTTTTAATATTAATTATATTTTATTCTCCCACAGTGACTTCATACACACAAAATAGTATTAAAAGAAAAAATATAAATATATTTTAGCTCATTTAATATGCATTGTTGTAGTTATTAAAGTAATACGATATGTATTTATATACTTTTTCAGTATCAAAATAACACTTCACTGAAACTTCTAAGAACTATGCCAGACACTAAAACTTCACTAAAAGTAATTTTTTAGTTGACTGGCTTTTTACATTGCTCAATAAGTAAGAATTGCAATGCAAGCACAACTTGGCAATGGAGCACTAGCAAGTGGAAAGAGACACGGCCTCTTCTGAGCAAACAAAAGCCCTATTTAAACCAGAGAGAATGAAACCAGACATGTATTTGTGCAGATAACTAAATGGTGCACCACATCTGAGTTGGTGTTGCAAGACACATGCCATGGGATAGCTAATACCCCTCTTACACTGACTCGCAGCTAGGAAGATGCCCTCTGAAATTCCTATTAAATATCTTTGTATAATAGGTTATTATTTTGTAAAGGTATTCAGTTGTGCCACACCACACTTCAAAGATGAATTTTTAACCTTTTCAAGGTACACACCTGCCTGCCCTAAAAAGGTGGCACAGAGAGTTGCCAGGCATCCCTTAGTTGGCCAGCCACTTTGAGATATGGTTTTAAGAAGACTGGAGTGGAGACAGCAACCAAGCAAGCTGATGAGCTTGCAAGTTCATGAGCAAGAGAATTTCATTACCTAATGAACTAGAATACTGTTCTTTTTAAAACTGAAGGACCAGAACTCCAGTCAATTCTCAACATGTAAATGCTCTAGAGATTTATACAAAGGAAAAAGGATTTTTTTTTCTTTTTCTCTATTTAAATATTAATTTCTATCCTTTGATAGGCATTTTTAAATAGTGCTAAACTTTGCTCTCGCATTTTCACCGAATGGTATTCCCATTTACCTATTGATAGATCCATAATATACAAGATCCATCAGCTATCGATTTGATAACAAGAGGTCTATTAATAGCTCATCCAAGGTGTTAATTAATAGCACATCCACACCTCCCATATTACTTGATTCTTAAATAAAAATTGATCTTATTTTTAAAACTTTTTAACTTAATTTTTTTTCAATTGTGCATAAAGTTTTCAAAGTTAAATGAACTCTAAAATTAGGCCTTTTAAACCAATTTACAACAAAAGCATATTTTAAAACGTGGTTTAGAGAAGTCTGGATTCATCTAATATACTTTTTATCTCTAGCAGAAAAAGCTTGGAGTAGATTCATGTTGCAAATTAAAAACTCTAAGCTAGTTGCCTGCTTTTCAAATATAGTCAACAGTGGTTTTAGCATAGTGAAATTAACTTAAACTAATTGTCTAAAACAAAGGCTGATGATATGAACCCCTCCTTTAGAATTTTAGAAAATCAATATCTGAATTTGAAATAGGAAAGCAGAATAGGAATTTAGTAAAATAATTTTAAACTAATGAAGGAAAACTTCCAATGTGTTTATAATGTCAGCTTTGTTTTTAAATGTAGGGATCTTCATGTGATCTGAATTTAAAAGTTCACATTTTTTTAGTGTTTATAGATAGTAGATACAGTATAAAATTTGCATATCACTGTTCATTCTCTTAGATTCTGTCAACAAATGTAACTTCTTCCTGTAATTGTGCTTTTAAATGGCAATAATATTTTGGTGCCATAATTCAAGCACAGAGAAAACCCCTGCAGCCACCAGCGGTCTGAAAAAGAACAGCAAAAATTTGTGGTTTGCCAGAGGATGTATGTAATTTTATTTCTAAGTAATAGCTCACTTCTTTGAGGTAACACAGCAGGTTTTTAACCTTTAGCAGGAGTTTCAGAGGCACAAATGTTATGCCCTGTCAGGTTCTAAAAGGGAAGAAGGACTCTTAAGGGGTACGATCCTTAGCACACTGCTGATTTATATCCTAGTGTTTTTCTAGGTTTATATCCTCAGAGAAAAGAATATTATTTCTGGTATTAAAAAAGCAAACAGAAGTCACAACACTTCTTCTCATCGTACAAGTAGAAATTAAGGAGCACTCCATGCTTCGAACAGTGTATAGTCTCAGCAGGCAGAGAAGTATAAATGCAAAGGCAAAGTGGTTTACCTGGATCATGTCCCCTCTAGGTTGAAGAAAAGAATATTGGTTTTCTTGATACCTGTGCTAGAGCGCTTCATCATGCACTCCCTTGTGTAGTATTGCAATGCCAAATGTTGTTATTTGAAAGCTTGAACAAAAAAGCAGATTACTTGTGATTGCCTTTGGTGAATAAAAACTTCTCTTTTCAAGCTTTCAAATGTATATAAAATGATGAGATACATATAAGCTGAGATGGGTCATAAACTTGCACTTGAATATTTGACATTCTTCTTCTCATGTTTGAAAATGAGAATTAAAATTTTACTTGTTTCGGAGTATTCCATAAATGCTGTAGAATTTATGAAGCTGCCACACTGCTACCTCCTGACATGACATTTGCATTTACTTACATCCATTTAAACACTTTAAAGTTTAATCAAATTATGATCATGCTCTTTACTAAAGAAGCTTACAGCAACTTTTAAAAACAGATACGATTTGACATAATTTAACTTCTATTGTTAAGCATTCTTCCAACATGGTCTCTGTTTCTCCACAGTATCACTGCAAAGCTTGAAAGAGCTTTAGAAAAGGTGGCCCCTCTCCTGCGGGAAATTTTTGTTGACTTTGCCCCTTTCCTATCCCGAACATTGTTGGGTAGTCATGGACAAGAGCTGTTGATTGAAGGTACTGTTTCTGTTATAAAATTATGTTATTTTAGCTGTTAGTCATTTGATATGAACAATGTTTCATCTTCACAAGACTTTACATAACTAATTTTGACAAATAAATGAATCAGTTGTTAATGTGTTGTGATTTCACCTCCTCACATTTAACTTCATTTAAATAATTTTAAAGTGATGGCTTTTGTACCCCTTTTTTTCCCTAAGTGTGATGCTGTCTAAAGATACATCTTGTCATCTTGGAATGCAAAAGCCTCACTAAAATTTACTTTTTCGTCCTCAGAATAATTACATTAGTATAAGTCTTTCAGGCTGAATTTGAGAAAGTAGTGAAAAATATAATTAAAAAGTGTAATCAATTCCCATGGAAGAAAAAAAAATTGAAGATTGTGCTCCAGCATTATTGATACCTGAATCTAGATTTGGTAGGGACACAATTTGCTTACGTGGGTCAATTGGATCCACAGGAGCAGATAAAGAGTGCTTGTTCCTCCCAGAGTGGAATAAGAAATCATTATTTTTTTAAAGAAAAGTATCCTTGAACACTTACAAGGGTTTTTATGGGGTTTTATGCGTTGTCTTTATTCCTTCATAGTAACAAAATTTGGGGAAAATAATGAATCTTCATAAGTAAGGTAGAAAGTAATGCAGAAATTATGCAAAAAGTGCTAATGAGGCAAGCTCATGCAGAAAGTAATGGATCAGTACTAAAGGAGTTAAAATAGATGGGGAAATTTGCATGAACGTGCACTGATCCCACATCATAGATCCAGAGCAAAATATTCAGTCAAGTAAACATTTTCCTTCCAGAATTGTTCTTACACTCAGTATTGCTGTTTAATGAGAGGTTTACAGTTGGACTCAATGATCTTAAAGGTCTTTTCCAGCCTAAACAATTCTATGATTCTATGAAAAAGTCTCATTAAGGCAAGACTTATCACATGTGAAAGTCTACACAGAAAAAACACAGCTTTGTGTTCAAATTCCAAAACTCCTTCTATTATACATGTGGTTTATCTAAATTTTAGTGTACAGTCTTTCTGTGGTCTCAGCTATTCCCCACAACATTGGCCCTCTTTTGTTCTTAATGCTGGAAATACTGTAACTGAAATCTTCTAAATGGCCTTTTCTTTTTTTGTCTAACTATTGTTTAATAATATTATGGTTTAATAATACCAAGGAATGGTATGGTAGCTTAGTAATTCTCAGAAGCTTCATGTTTTTTATACTGTTTATTTTATAGCTATGAGTAAGTTGCAGTTCTCAGTTAATGACAGGTAATGGTCTGAGATGCTAATTGACAACACTGAGATGGCTGTAAGATTTTTGATGGATTCCATTCTCAAGTCTCTCATTTCAGTGAAGTTAATTGCAAAATTTGTAGCAGTGTTATCCTTTTTCGTTTGATAATTAATTAACTGTACTATAGTTTTTATACAATAAAATTGTCTTGGTTTCACCTAAGCTCTTTTATAGAAGAAAAAAATTATTCATCAATGCTGTTTTGACTTCATCTTTTGATCAGATTCATGGTGTGACAAAGGCTCCGACAGTTCCCAGCATATGACAAAGACTGAAAAGCTAGAGGCCACAGGAACCTGACATCTATATGGCAGTATGAGTTTTTCTCATTGCCTCTCCAGACAGAGACATGATTTTTTTGACTGTAGCATTCTTCTGATACCCGCTTGGACTGCTGTTACAAATTTTGTCCCATCTTTGACTCAGCCATCCAATTCAGTCTTAGGAATCATTGTTTATGAACAAAACACTGAGTTCCACAATAAGTACTGTCCCTCCCTCTTCACATTTACTTAATGTTATGTTTAACCTTCTCTTCAATCACTGTGTTGTTCTTGATTTCAAAGAACTAGTCCTTTCTTCCCAAGATATCGGAATAGCAATCTGTAAAGAAAAATTCCAAACATCTTAGATTTTAATTTCTGTTTACTCCTTCTTCAATAGTTGGGCTTTTTTTCTTTTTAGCAGAGAACTCTGTTGCTTCTATAGTCATTGTGTACTACTTCTTATCTTTTCTTTCTTCATTACCTGTATGAAACCCTTAATCTCAACTGAACTCAATTCTTGCCTGGTTAAGTTCCCTTTAAAAGGGAATTTTAAATTCTCTCGTAATCCATTACCTGATTTACTTTTATAAATTTCCTGTCATGGTTTACTGAAAGCCAATGGTGGTCCTTGAAGTGCTTGAAAGGGCTCTCCATGTAATGACTCTGCAAAACAGAGGGTTTTAGTGGCATGATTCAAGATATGTGAGTACACAGAATTCCTGTGGGGCTTTGATAATTTAAACTAGATTTTTACTGGCAAGGAGTAATTAGGTTGACAGTTTTATATGACATAGCCTAATTTGTTGCCTTATGTAAAGGTTTTAGTTATAGCAATTAAAAAGGAGCAAATAAACTTTATTTAATCATCTGAAGGTGCTGTCTGTTTTTCAAACTGATCACCACAGAAGTATCTGTTTCATTCTATAAAGCATGTCCTTTTCTTCTGGTTATTCAATCTTGGAACATAAAAAACCCTTTGCTCCTCTTGCTGTCTTTCAAAACCTCCATGTGGTTTGAAGCCTTTACCCTATCAGATTTTGCTAAAACCTGAATGCCTTCAGGAATCCTTGATGGCGTATGCTTTTTTTCTGAAGCTCTCTAGTGTTCTTGTGCATGCGTGTATGTAAGAATTACTAAATCATTTCAGACTAGGTAAGAATATCCACAGTTTTGTAGCTGAGGTTTTGCATACTGAAGAGAGAGCACAAAGGAAGAGGGAACAGAAAACATTCCTATTAATACTTCTAAAACAAGTTAATTATGCAAACTTTCCAGAATATCTGATGCCTTGGAATAGGTGTTATTAATATATTTTTGTAAATGTGTATACAACTTAGTTGTGAGTTCATCTTTTTGTAGTAGATGAGCTATCTTGAACTTTTGATGAAAAATCTTGCAGTAATACCATGCCACTTAATTTTCCTTTAGCTTGTATCATCAGTCTGTTTCATGGAAGACTGGCTAATTGGTTCGTTGAGGAAATCAAATTTAACATCCAAGCAGTGGCTTCTTAACTCTTGAAATTAACTGGCTGCAATCATCTGGTCAGTCTAGATCAAAAACTTGGACTACTGATACTCAATTGTTAATTTTTCACATTTGTTCATGTAAATTCCACAATATGACTGATAGCAGAGGAGCTCTATCAAGTAGTAATCTGACACTGCAGAACATATTTATTTGTCTGTTTATTTACTGAAATAGTACTCATTTTTGCCCATTTTTCCACCACCAGTTCTTCCTTCAAAGGTATCTTACTATATTCTAAATATTTCAGCTTCCCAGAATGTGTCCTCCATGATAGTTTAAAAAGGATTGATTTACAATCGAATGCAAAGTTTCAAACAGAGTATACCAAAACCAGCACAACACTACTGTGGTTCATCAGCTGAGGTTCTTTCAATGCCTCAGAGAACAGAAGTTGCAAAGGTTAAAATTCTCTGTATAGAATCTAATTGGAAACAAACACACAATATGTGTAGGTCACATATTTAAGCTTAGCAATGCTCATTGTGGAGTTCCATTTAACACTTGCACAGATATGTTTTCACTAACTCTAGTTTCCATATGGTCTGCAAATTCCCTCCATGTAAAGTGCATTACAACATTCTAGCTTTTAGGTGAAAATGTTAGAGGAAGTGTAATCTGATCTGTATCCGAAAGAAAAGTTATATCCTCTCTTTGTCAAGCACAGATGGGTAAAAGCATTTTCACTACGGCTATTCTTGGAGTGTCCTGAACTGTTACGCTAGGTCTAAGATTGAAATATAGTCACATACAATGTTTTCCCTTCTCTTTAGCGAGATACCAAATGAACATTACCAATGCTTTTCATTTTCCTATATCATTACCTGGGTAAAAGGTCAGCCAGGTCACCCTCCTCCAAAAGATCTTTTAGAAATTATTTGACATACATTTGATATGTTTCTGATACAAGCACAATTCAAATCAGATGAAGCAACACATTTTTGTGCTGATAGGAGCAGAATCTGTTTCTCCTCATTAACTTACCACATGGCCCTATGAAAATACTCAGTGGAAGTGGTAATGGACTACTTTTGTATGATATTTGACAGCAGGCTTCTTGAAACCATTGAAAAATTGCCCAAAACATTCCTTTGGAAACCACAGATAGAACTTGGGTGCTAAATGACACTACTTTAAAAACTTACAAAGACCACAAGCATGGCATCACTGTGGCATCTACCAATGCTGGCACAAACAATACCTAGTGCTGTATTAGGAAGAACAGGGTTACCATTTTGCTGAGATACTGTAGAAGTCTCAAAATCCCTTAGACTTTCTGGGGAAAAAAAAGTACTTTTTGGAGCTTAACACGGCCCTTGGATTTCTCTTAGAAACTTTTCAGAACCTTTGTATTATTTTTGTGCTCAGGAGCACAGATGCTATAAAGCAGAGAGATTGTATGCTCTTGCAGAACTTTATTTTCCTGATCATATTGTTCTGTGTGTCCAGGCATGTTTTCTTTCAACTAATCAGACTTTTGGTAATTGCTTACCAGTCTGTAGCACAGCATGTAGGCAACATTCTGAACAAAATAAATAAATGAATAAATAGTAGCAAGTAAGAGAGAAACGGAATAAAGAAATAGTGTTATGATTTTAAAATTTACATTAACTGGAATTAACAACACATAAGTAAAACCTGAACCTATTCATAGTGCTGAATTTTTTATAAGCCACTTTTTGTTCCTATTTTTTATTAGCAGTCTTGATTATGGTGCAGAATTGTTCCTGGCAAAGCTAACTGCTTAGACAAGAGGTATATAAAATGAGAAGCAGAGGCATTCCACTGGAGAGATATACTGAATCATTTTGTGGAATAAATGGAACTCAAAAAAAAGCCAAATTTCAACACAGCCAAATGCTGAGTCTAATCTCTAGGAACAAAGAATATAAACTATACCTAGAGAGTAGGAGATGAGACTCAAATAATGTAGGGATTGTTATAATAATTAGCATACTCTAGGCTCGTTTAACTGAGTGCTGAGGCAACAAAGACTTGTCCAATACTTGGATGCCTAGGAAGAATAAATGAAGATATTATTTCATTTCTGTGGACAACTTTACTAAAACTTCTACCATCCAGTTCTATAGTCAGCACTAAAAGAATGATACATGCACACTGCAGAGGGAACAAAAGAGCAGGGCACGAGAGTGATTGATGAATGGGAGATAAACTCCATCAAGTACAATGTAAGGAGCTTGATTTGTTCAAATTAGCAAAGATATAAAAGAGAAGTTAGATACTACAGGATGTCTTAGCCTTTCTACCAACAGAAAGCCTAATGAGGGTAAATAACATTGGAATACATGTTACTTTATGACTGTCTTAAACATTCTTTCTAAATATAGTCTTCAATCAAGCTTCTTGGGGGCAAAATGTCATGTATTTGTTGAATGGTTTTGTAGCTTCTCTGTGGCTTTGCAGCCTGTGAACCCCCATTTCCTCTGAACCATACACTGCAAGGAATGATAATCTGCATTAACCTTGATTTGCTCTAAAATTGCCATCACTGTATTTGTTCACTTGGTCATAGACAGATGTACTTCAGTGTCAGCTAGCCACCTGCAGGGATCAGTAAAAAAAGAGTTTTTTCCTTGTTCTGCAGTTGACTGCATCTCAACTGCAGATCCAGTCAAGAATATATCATCTTCCCTTGAGACATCAAAGATGGTCCGTGTTCAAGTCACTGTATGAAATAAGCCTTTCTTCTAATTTTTTATATGTGTGTGCATATATATATAAACTGATTTTTATTTTTTATTTAAGAAGTTCTTTAGTCATTTCCTTGAAGCTCATTTTAGTATGAGACATTTTCTCCTTTCTCTGCATAATGAAGTTTGTCTATTCAGTTAAACCTCATATAAGGCTCATGCCAGCTATAGTTTGGTTCCAGATTTCAGAGAGCCCTTGCAAGTGTATGATTGCCTAGCCATTCATATACTTTGATGTGATTTCTTGAGGGTATGATAATTATGGGATCACACTGGGTGAGAAGGATCAGCCTTTTACTCCCTTGGTAACTTTTCAATGTGTCAGCCAGTTTCAGGCAGTTTAACAGAGGATGCTTAAAAAATGCTATTTTTACACAATATTGACAATTATAGGTATCTCTTTAAAGAAAAGTACCCTATAATGACTTGGCTGAGGCAGTAGTTACATGTGTATTTCTTAATTAGCTTCAATATTTGCTCTGCACTATCATTTGGGGTATGTATGTCATCATCGAGTAGTGAATAAATGGAAAACTGAAAAGTGACTAAAAAAAATCTCATCTACAGAGCTGTGTAATGTACTGTGTTGGTACAACAATGGATATTGCAGCATAAGGAACAGGAAAACAATTGATGAAGCAGGACTGAGAGAGAGCAATAGGAACTCACCCCTATTAGACATCAGAGAATCCCTGTTAGCAATGAAGGTGGATGTTAAAAATGTTTCTGAGGGGAGGTCAAGCTACTGTGATTTGCAGTGTGTCTTTCACTGGACAATTCACTGGATCACTCTGGTCAGTCAGGGTCAGGAATCTAATGGATTGTTTGGTTTGTACTGGGGCAGGAACTCTGAATTGGTTTTCAAGGCTAAGGAGTTCATAATACATTTCTTCTCCGCCATGCCACCTCTTTTCTTTCCACATGCTCTGGGTGTCTCAGTGTACATTCTTCTATGTCTAGTAAGAGGTGATGCTGCAGGCTTAGCACAGTACAGCTAAAGCCAGTGAATTGCCTGACCCATTCCTCTGGAAGACAGATATCCTTAAATTGTGGTAGTAGGATTCTTGTTCATAGATTTCTTTTTGTCTTTCACTGTAAACACTTGCAAAAAGATCACAGTGAAATCCCACTACTGTCTGAAAACAAGCCCCGTTTAGATAATAAGGTTGGAACAACGAGTTTGTTGTTCCATAACATGTTGTTCCATGTTGTTCCATTATCCAAAAGATAATGCTTTTCTTCAGTAAGTTTAAAAACATTCATCATCACTAACAATACATTGAATAACTTTCTATTGTTACAAGCTTTGAGTGTTGATTTGAATTCTGAGGACATTTTTTAATGTATTTTCCTTTTTTACTTTGTTACGTTCTGCAAGTAATTCACAAGATTTGGTTTTTACCATGAAGAAAACAATAGGTAATTTTGAAACACAAAAACCCTTGAAATCCTCCAATGGATATAATTTAAAATGCTGCTGATTGAAATTCTGCCTGCACATGTTGTAATCCCTTCATAAACATGGTTCATGGATTTCAAACTGTTATTTGTAGGCTTATAAGAAATTTGTTGTAAGAAATTATCTGTCTATTATTAGCTCTTGGTGTCTTACTATAAGGCCACACAATATGTTCATGTTTCTGCAAACACTTTGAGACTGAAAGTGTTTCATACTAAAAAAACATCGATAAATCAGATACACAGAGACAGAAAACACCACCAGTTTTCCAGAAGTCTGTATAATGAAAGGTTAAATGGATATTCAAATCTGCCTATTTATTTACACATAGTCCAGCAGAGTCAAGGCTCAAAGCTTGGCAACTTCCACACTGTTTTTCAAATATGCTACTAATGGCAAGGCAGCTCCCAATACTGGCATTCAGAGGAGGAACTGAAGAGCAGGTGCCACAGCAGAAGTCTGTTATTTATCCACAGTTAAATCTTCAAACTGTAAGGACCCCCACACCAGTTACAGAACATTTTTCTTTCAAATAATATTCCTTTATGATGCCTTTAAAGTGCTATCATTACAAACACCAGAAAGTGAAGAGGGTACACATTCATTTGATTTTGAAGATTTCACTCTTGAATTACTGAAGTTCCTGTGTGCAGAAGTATGTTCTGAACAGATGTTTAACATGGCAGGAAACATTATAGATCAGAGATCTAGATAGCAACTAGGAAATGCATAACATCTGGCACCTTTTTGAAAGTAAACCTGCCAATAATTAATTACACATATGAGCCACTCGATCCCTGTCTAATGAACTGGACACTTACTAAGACATATTAGACTACGTAACAGAGGTTAACTGCTCATGTCCTCTCCTTTGTCTTTTCTTGTGTGGTCCCAGCATAACTTAAGTGTAGAAATCATTGTTGTCACTCAGTTTATATGTCCTTGTATTATATTATCATTGTTACATTAATTAGCAATCAAGATTTCTTTACAATCCAAAATGTATGGACTTCCCATTAGGCAGAAATTGAGGTGGTTCTGTTGCTTTGCTAATGGAGAAAAAAATTACTGAAAATGTGAGACTAATTGTAAAATTTAAAATCAACTACATATATCCAACCAAAGTGATTAAGAGAGTGTAGCAGTGAAAAAAAAATAAATAAATAAATACAAGCCCACAGGGAAACAAAAGCTAGTAACAATGTAAGGTAGTCAGGTTTGCTGAAAAGAGGCTCTGAAAGTTATCCTTGAAAATACAGAAGCCACTAGATGTTTGAATTTAATAAATTACTGTTAAAAGTGCTACTATAAAGAATTACATTATTAGAAACCAAACAATAACAGTTGCTGTTTTTTTGAAGCACATAAAGAAATGCACAAAATATTTGAGCCTTTAAAGATAAAGAGTTGTTTGGAATTGTTTGTGATCCTGAGGTCCCACTTACCTACAGCAGTGTTGGGCACTTTCTCACAAGTTTATTTTTCAAGCTAGTAGCCTGTATTCCAGTTGCAAACTGTAAGGCCTAGAAAGGACTGACCTTTTTGTCTTAAAACTCTATAAGTCTAAATACCTTCCCTGGTGACTTTGTACTCCTTCTTTGTCTTAATACCATCCAGGTCAGATGTCCTTCTGTCTTCCTTCTTATTCTAACTTTCAGCTTTCATGGAAAATAATGGTCTTTTTTTTTTTTTTAGTTTTGCCTCCTACTACAAAAAGAGTAGCAAGAGATCTATTTAATGTTATTTCAAGGAAACAATTTTAAAAAGATTCTTGAGAAAGTTCTTAACATATACAGCCACTACTGTAACATAGCCTGTAGGTGGACTCATCATATCAGGTATACAGCAGTGCTACATGGTAACACTGGACTAAGTTGTACAAATTTTTATTTATTTATTTATTTATTTTTTAGAACAGCCACCTTTTCCCCCCTTATTATTTTCTCTTCTACTGTCCAGGTCCAAAGAAAAACGAGGTGGTATGCCAGAAAGGTATTCGGTATCTACAGGATGTTCATGCTGTGACTTAAGCTCCCCACAGGCAGAGGTTCTCTGGTTCTTGTTCCACTTAATTCATCATTCAGAACTCAGCAGGGGATTCTGCCTGATTTTGGACTTGAAACAGTTAGGCTGGTATTTTCCCCACCCTTTGTCCTCTAAAAGCTTAAAAATTGAATCAATCTATTTTATTATCCCAGCAGTATTTTCTAGAGAACTACCAAACTCTGATAAACTATAGGGTGCAAATAACATCTCTGTATCAGATTTTGCCCAGAAAGATCTATTTCTCATGAGGCATAGTCTAATAATCCTTTTCCGTGTAGCCTGAGCTCTGTGTCCAGGTTCTTTACAAAACTAATCTCATTAGGGCTGGTCACAGTTTCTCATTCTATATTCCTTAACTCTGTGTCTACCAATCACCTGCTCTTATGACCCAGACTGAAACCTTTTAATCGGTGACCAAGTCTGCAAAATTCCCTTACTTGTCCTGATGATTAAAAAGGAAGTTCTACAGTTCATCCTGTTGGATATGGATGTGCTTTTTTCCAAGCCTTCAAGGCATAAACAAAGAATATTCCACAAAAGCTCTTGAGTCAATTAACCTTAGAAACTACTACACTTGAATCTTAAAAATATACCTATTTGTAGAGCCCTTTGTTTTTGATAGAAAAAAAAAAAAAATGTTAATGACAGCATGAACATTAATGAACCATCAAGCTTGATTTGTCTGGATGTTAACAGACTCCCTACAGACCTGGGATTATTTCTGCAAGGACTAAGAGAATATAACTTTACTATGTTCAGTCTAACTTTATGTTACAATTTACCTCCCTCAAAAAATTGAAATCTGCTAAAATTATATTGTCTTATATCACGTCTTATTTTTGTCTGTTGGTATGTGGAATTTTGTGATTCAATCCTTTTATACTAACAGTGATGTTGTCTGTGGAGATTTTCTTGCAGTGGGAAACCCTCATGCTGAAAGAACTTGTCAGACAACAGAGACAGTTATGATATGTCAAATTAAGATGGCAAAGTGATGTCAAAGCAGGTCTAGAGAGAGCCTGTAACAATGTTACTGTCAAGTAAATAAAGGAAACTGAAACACAAGAAATACAAGTTATTTCAAGAGATCTATGACTATTGTACAGTTCTGTGTTTTGAGAGACACTGTTTTAGAATGATTACCATTTGTCAGTAGGGCTTCAGGACAGGAATAAGATCTGATGGCTGCCAACTAAGGTCAGCAAAATTCAGCATGAAAATGGAGATTTATTTTTTTTCTGCTTCTTATCAAATTGTCAGAAAAGAATTACCATCTAAACTATATATTAGTTCACCAACAGTTTGCTCAACTAGATACAAAAATTAGCTGGTGGGTTATGCTAATTAGGAGTTAAAATAATTATCATCTTGGCCTTAGACATTTAGGAAGCTTCATGAGTTCTGTGAGATTTGCTTATACTTCCTGCTTGTAGCTGCACTGATTTCTCAGTATGGCCCCAGGTTTGCCAAAGAGAAGAAATATAAGTAAGTAAGGAGGACTAGTAAAGGTTAAGTGTTTTTACTGCTGTGCAACTTATGTTTTTCTCACCTTCCTTTTTTGTCATTTACCATACACACATTTCATTTGTATCATGCCATGTTGATAATAATCCCCCTAATAATAGGAAAGAATATAACAAAGAACTAGAAGGTAATAGAAGAAAGAAGGAAATGAAAGGCAATTCCTATGTTTAAAAAAAAAAAAAAAAAAAAAAAGGAGAGAAACAAAAAAGAATAAATAAGCACAGAATATAGGGCATCAAATAGGAATAAGGTACAGACATGCTAAGGAAAAGCTGATAAATTTCAGGAGAAAAATAAAACCTCATACCTAAGGAAAAAATAACATTGAATAATGCATTTGCAGGGAAATAATTATATTCTAGAGACTGTTATTTGGGATCACACTTGTGATCCATCTTGAGATGAAGAGAAAGCATCATAGGTATAGTGAAGGTATAAACATTTGCTTGTGTTAGTGAATGAAATTAATGTTCTGATTTCTGCTTGAATACTTCTTTGAAAACAATTCACTGTTGAGGTAATTGATGATACTAAACTGAGTGAGGAAGTAGACACTGGAAGGAAGAGCATCCCTGCAGGAAGACCTGGATAGACTGGAAGAGTGGGCTAACAAGAACCTTATGCAGTTCAACAAGGACAAGTATCAGGTCTTGCCCCTGGGAAAACATAGTCCAGGAGTGCAGCACAGTGCAGCTCCTTGGAAAGAGACCTGGGGGTCCTGGTGGACAACAAGCTCAAGATAAGTGAAATGTGCATATGAGTGAAGTGTCCTGCTGTGGCAAAGAAAACCAACAGGATGGTGCTGATAAAAGAAGTCATTATCCCACTTTAGTCAGGGCTTGTCAGGCCACACCTGGAATACTGTGTTCCGTTTTGGTCTCCACTGTGCAAAAAAGATGTAGACAGGCTGGAGAGGGTCCAAAGTATGTCCAAAAAGATGACTGGGAAACCTGCCATGTGAGGAAAGGTTGAGAAAATTGGGTTTGTTCAGCCTTTAGAAAAGAAGGCTTAGAGGAGACCTCATCACCATGTTCCAGTACTTAAAGACTGGCTACAAAGAAGATGGAGACACCCTTTTAACAAGGAGTCTTGGGTACAAGTTACTCCTGGGGAGATTCTGATTGGACACAAGAGTAAGATTTTTCACAATTAGAACAATCAGCCATTACAATAATCTCCCCAGGGAAGTGGTGGATTCTCCAACACTGGATGCTTTTAAGATTCAGCTGGACAGGGTACTGGGACATCTTGTCTAGATGGTGCTTTTGACAAGAAAGGTTGGACCAGTTGATCCTTGAGGTCCTTTCCAAGCTGGTATTTTATGGAAAACCAACAGGATGGTGCTGATAAAAGAAGTCATTATCCCACTTTAGTCAGGGCTTGTCAGGCCACACCTGGAATACTGTGTTCCGTTTTGGTCTCCACTGTGCAAAAAAGATGTAGACAGGCTGGAGAGGGTCCAAAGTATGTCCAAAAAGATGACTGGGAAACCTGCCATGTGAGGAAAGGTTGAGAAAATTGGGTTTGTTCAGCCTTTAGAAAAGAAGGCTTAGAGGAGACCTCATCACCATGTTCCAGTACTTAAAGACTGGCTACAAAGAAGATGGAGACACCCTTTTAACAAGGAGTCTTGGGTACAAGTTACTCCTGGGGAGATTCTGATTGGACACAAGAGTAAGATTTTTCACAATTAGAACAATCAGCCATTACAATAATCTCCCCAGGGAAGTGGTGGATTCTCCAACACTGGATGCTTTTAAGATTCAGCTGGACAGGGTACTGGGACATCTTGTCTAGATGGTGCTTTTGACAAGAAAGGTTGGACCAGTTGATCCTTGAGGTCCTTTCCAAGCTGGTATTTTATGGTGTTCTATGTTTCTATTATTCCAAAATGTTTTTCCCATAACACAGATTTGAGAGGCATGAAGGACTGAGAAAAAAGGGAAAAGAGGACTACATGTTTATTCATTGAAATAAGAAAATTGTGAGGGATCAGTAGAACATAAAATCTCAGAATAGTTTTTTTTCCCAGATGTATTGAGTAAGTGGCAATTCGCTTGGTATTGGTTCTTTTCATTTACTAATTTTTCTACAAATTTAATCACAAAAGTAGCAACTTGATCAGGAAAAGAATGGTATCATGACAAAATTTGAAAAATCTTTTAACTTTTCACATTTTTTAATTAATTTTTAAATGACTTTTTACATTAATTTTTTCTTACTCCATCCATTGAAATAAAACACCCAGGGTAGCAGCTGTGGCAGAAATTTAGCCACAACTTTGAGGAACTTATTTGAGTAATGTCATAGGATAAAGGAGGAAATCAGAAGACTTTCAAGACCATATTTTAGTTTTCACAGTAGACTGTTGGGTGTTTGGAAGAAAATTTGAATGGTTTTCTTTGAGATTCTTTCTAGGTAAGTAGGAGGTTTGGATTTTCCAGAACCTCTGTCTAAGTGTGGTTTATTTTATAGTTCTTCCAGGCTTCCAACAAAATAAAATGTTTGTAAGTTACTCAGGTGTTCTTGAAACTGAAGTGGACTTCAACAGAAAAGAAACAGTTCAATTTAATAGACATTTTCAAGATTAGAAGTGTTTCAATTTGATCAGCTGCAGTGCAGTGCGATCACCAGTTTGGTTGTTTTGACCTATTGTCTAGAAGGGGACTTTAAAAGAGAGGGAAACACATGTAATTTCCAAATTAAATTCTAGTATATAATAAGTAATGTATTGTTAAAAAAAAATTCTGCCTCATTTAAATTTAACAGAGAATTGTTTTCTTATAATTAACATTTGTCATGTATTCTTTTATAGGAAAATAATTTTGTGTTATTAATGATAATTAAAAAAATTTCTCAATTTATATATGATAGATTGATATAAATTTTAGATCTGTCCTGATACCGCAATTAGATAGGCATATTAGTTCACTACATCACAACAAATACTTGAAAAAAGATCCATCCAAACATACTGTTTTAAGAAAGGGACAGAGAAACACAAATGCATGTTGTGAGTAAATCCCACTGGGCTGTTGGCCAAGCTAAAAATTACTACAGGTGCTAAATCAAAAACTGGATCAGTTTTTAAAATCTTCAGTGAGATATTAAATTGAACAGTGGTAGTGGATTTTATTTTATAGATTAAGTGATCTCCTCATTTGCTGAATGAGAATTTGTGTATCCCATTAACACAAATGGAAAACTGTCAAAAATTCCATAAGTTGTATAAGGTTAGACTCTTCAGACTAGTGTAGCACCAGCATGAGTTTTGTCAATATCATTACACCTCATGGTATCATAGTATGAAAGTCTGTGATTTTAAGAAATAAATCATGTATACATTGTAATAAATACCCTCTCTGTGGCTATACTCTCATGGGTTTTTGCCATTCTGTGATTCCATCTGGTTATTTTGTAGTCCTCATTTAGATTCCTTTTTAGTATCTGCGGTAGTGAAGAAGTATAGGTTTCCTTAATTTAATAAAATAATTTATGAAGCTGTTACATAACATTCTTATTATTTAAAATATTATCCTAGTATTGAGATCTGGTTTATTTTACAAATTTGACTAAAAGTGCCAAACCGTTTCAGTTGGGTTTGAACAGTTTAAAATCTATTTTTCATGTTGACTTTCAGTGTTTATTTGATGTGTTTATCTTAAGATATGAGTTCTAAAGATTTCTGATAAAATTTTAAAGTTATTTCATTTCATTATCTGGATGATGCCTTTCTTAGATTTTCAGGTACTAGATATAAAGAATATCGCATGTGTTGTTCAGTGTTTCTCACCATAACAAAAAATCCTGTAAGAGTGTAACTATCTTGATCAACTACAAAAGCACTGAGTCAAATTTACATTAATCACATTTTTCTGGGTCACTCTTCTGCTCTGTAAAGGAGATCTACCCATACAAAGGATGGTCTGGAGTCCTAATGCAGCCAGCCTTCATAGTCCCTGGAGCTGGTGGTAATGTTGTGTTCTGCCAGTCAGGGCTGCTGAAGGGAATTGTTAAATCCATAACCCTGACACTGTTATTTTAGTGAGTTATGTTTTTAGAATAGCATTTCCTTTAATCTAGTAAAAGTGAAGTTGTAATTATTTTGCAACATGGCTGGGATTTCCATCTGTAGACATTCTGCAATTCCTGAATATTTGCCAGCCTTTGCTTTTCATAAATTAAGACCATTAGTGTGATTCAAATGTCTACAAAATATGTGACATATGTATGGTTCTAAACCCAATTTTGAGTGCAATCTTGCAAAACATTACATTCTGTTTTATACACATCTTGCTTTTTTTTTTCCCCAATAATTGCTTTGCTTGGAGTAAGAACATCTGTAGTTTTACATACTTAGCATTTACTTTCAAACTTTTCACTTATCTTTATGTTTTCTGTCTACTCTGTCTCTTTTCGGATTTGTGGTGAACTCACCAGCAACTTGATAATTGATTAAAAACATCAATTTGAATCTCAGTTTCTCTGAATAACAGCATACAGCAAAGAGGGAATAATGTAGATTTAAACTATCCAAGTAATTTTAATTAGTGGTCAAAAAAGGAATCCTAAGTTTATTTCTTTGATTGTAAGTTGGATTTAGCAAAATATTTCAAGAAAACATTTGCTGTAAGATTTTGCTGGCAGAAGACATTTTGCAAGAACAAATAAACTTGAAGGAAAAGTCGTATTTCCAACCAAAATATTTCTATCGCTTTTTTCCTAGTGTTGTCACAGCCTAATCTTGCTTTAGTTTCTGTCACCAGTGTGAACTGTCCTTGAAACTTTGTTGTGTCATTCCTAACAAATATTGAACAGAGTATAAGGGAACAGTCTATCAAAAATGAGGACAAAATTTGCAAACTGTAATTACCGGTGGAAAATTCCTACTCTGTAGGCACAGAAGTCAGTGAGGATTATGGGAAGAGATACCGTGGTATGAGTTACTAGTACTTACAGTGAACAATTTCAAACAATATAGTTTTGTTTAAAGTCCATGGAAGACTGTATCAGTAGGAAATAGAAAATAGCTGAAAATAGTAAAATGCAAGTTAAAAAGGAAAATTCTAGTCCCCCCCCCCCCCCCCCCTCAGTTTTAGGACCTTATGCTCATGTCTAAGTACATTTTATGCATTTTTTACATGTTAATAAAATAATGCATATATTATTTTGTCATAAGCATTTATTTTCTTTACAAAGCTCCTGTAGCTTTGATGACATGCTGTACAGGAGTAATAAAGGCTGCATTTTCTCTGTGAACTGGGCTAAGTGGATTAAACTTTCTCAAGCTTTTTATTTAGCCATACCTGAGAGTTTCAGTTTAGTAGAAGCTGTAATTAAGTGGAAGATTGCTGCAGGCTCTAAAGTGTGTTTATTTGTATCTTTTTTTCTAAGTTGAACATAAGATATAAAAACATTTAACTTTTGTTTTTGCTAATATTACAATTGATTCCAGTTCCAATAAAGGTTTAAGTTGACACAAAGTAAAATCATTGAAAGAAAATGTAGGCAAACCTTGATAAAGACCAGATGAAATTGTGGTGGTATTCAGTTAGACCCGTACACACATTGTATTAATAATAATAAAAAGAAGTTCAAAACTATGATCTTATTTCAGAAGGATTTTTTTTTTAATTGATTTTATCAGCCTACTTTATATTTCTTCAAAATAGAAATTCACACTGACTAGTTCAGCATGGTGACTTCGAGGTTTTGTAACCATGACTTCAGTAATGCCACAGGCATGACTAAAATAGTATAGTTTAAATTATTCTTTTTTTAGACATTAGTAAGTTGTAGTGAAAAGAAATGATTAGCATATCTTTGGGCCAACAGAAGAACACTGAAAAAGAAGTCAAGTAAACCAGAGCATTTCAAGATAATTGCCAGGCATACATCATTTATTTCAGATTAGCTAAGGTCATGCAGTTGATGCTCCCAGTTTTTGCATCCATATATGTGATCATTGTTGACATCGAATTGCTGAATTTTGATGGCTATATTTAATGAACTGAGAATAGACCATGAAGAAAAATACTAAGAACAGCAAATATAAAGAGCACATACTCCATTCAGTTAAACAGTGACCTTTTTAACCTTGCTGTATGCAGGAAATATCCACTTGTATTTTAGTAATTACATTAGCTTCCTTAATGGCATTTGATACAGATGGTATAGGAAGAACTTATCTGCAGCTGAAGAATGCAGGCAACAGTTTAGTTTGAATTGCAGATACTTTTTCTTGTTGGAGTTAAGTGGTGGGGGGAAAAGAACTGAAAAAAATGTTTGTGTGCTCTCCTCAATTAGAAAAGCCATTCTTTTTCTAAGCTTGTCATCATTCTTGTTCCTCATTATGTTAAAACTAATAAAATTTTGCACACATTCTTTGTCAAATCCTGGAAAACGTTAAAAAAGAAGAATAAATGCAATTGTTAGTGCATTTGGGACTTAGGAAATTGATCTTTATTCTGATTCATGCTACAATTCTATTTTTGTTTTTATTAAGGTACCTTAACCAATTTGTGTTCTTCTCTTCTGTCTGTAAAATCGGAGCATAACATTTTCATCCTTTTTTTTTTGTATTTTTTTCTATTAGAATATATATTGTCTTCTGAAGGAAATTATTTAGTGTCTGTACCAAGCCAAAAGCAGTGAGGCAATTCACACAAGTTGGACTTCCTAGAACAGAGGATCATACAAATTTAAAAACTAAGAGCATTAAAAGAATATATTTTCTGGTCTATGTAGGGTGAGTTAAACAGTACAGAGATGGTGATTCTTCCTTAATTTACTCCTATAGCTTTTGATTATGTGTGGGATCCTCATAAGCCAGAGATTGCATTCTGACAGGTTTTCCTAGTGGGCAGAAATGTATCTGTCCTCCATTAGGTCTGATCTGTTTTTATCAGTGTCTACTATTGACTCCACAACAGCTCTGACAGTAAACTCGGAAGATTGTGTTTTGTGTAACAGGAAAAAAAATATTTATTTCAAATCTTAACTGCTTAATAAGGAATAAGCAAAAATGGGAAGAAGCACAAGGGACACAAAAACAGAGCCCTTGGCAGCTAGGAAGGAGGAAATGAAGCATATAATAGAGGGCACACACACTTTCCCTCATACAATTTGAGTGGAAGGAGTCCCTGAAGTGGGAGTAGGAGACTGATAAGCAAGAAACTTATAACATGAAATGGTGACCCTGCTATGAATGTTTCACATTTCTGTATTGTTTTACTTCAAGAAATGTATGCTGTGAATACTTAAAATTGAATAGAAATTATCTCTATTTCCTTCTTCCCATCCATCAAGATGCATGGGATTCTCCATTGTCTGTCTCAGCTCCCCCCGTTTTAGCTTATTTATAACTAGAGTGCTACACACGTAATTTCTGCTGTGGACTGAGCTCTCTGCAAAGGATATTCCTTGCATCCATCTTTGACACCATGGACTTCCTTTATGAGACTTTCCTATCTCCCTCTGTATTTTCACATATGAAAAGTGTTACAATCTCTAAGATAGTTAATTGTTTCTTTTCAGCATTAAAACTAGCCTCACAGAATGCCAAGTTTTGAATAGCACTGGTTATGAGAGTTGTTAGTGGCTATTATCTATGGGTTGTTTCATCAGCAGGCAATTGCAGAGCTGATTACAACTCATGGGTGTGCTGATGTGCTAACCAGATGTCAGTTCTGTGTCCTCATTTTCTGAATTTCACCAGAATCAGTTTGATTTTCCTTTCCGATGCTAGAATGCTACATCCAAGCTTGCAGTTCATTAGATGTGATATACAAAAATTATCAAGAGATATCTAGACAAATAGCAAAAAGACATCCATTTTAAGTCAGATGACCGCATCACTCAATTCCGTAGAATCACTAGGCAATTAAAAAATTAGATATAGTATATAAAAATTCTTATTATTGTGAATAGAAAATTTTGCACTAAGGTAATTATGACTTCCTTCCAACAGAGAGTCCTGTTTTATTATGTATACAGCATTTGTGTCATTAGGACTACATCATCATTGTTATCTGGAT
Source organism: Antrostomus carolinensis (assembly GCF_000700745.2). Classification (NCBI taxonomy): domain Eukaryota; kingdom Metazoa; phylum Chordata; class Aves; order Caprimulgiformes; family Caprimulgidae; genus Antrostomus; species Antrostomus carolinensis. Next base: position 99,851 of record NW_010330948.1, on the reverse strand, counting down.
GATAATCATGAGTACTTATCATAGCTTTATATCATTTTAGGCATGTTTGGCTTTTTTCATGCTCCAAACTTTTTTTATATTGTTTGAAGCTACACAGGTGGCTTAAGTATCACCAACTGTCTTTGAAAATTAAGAACTTCTAATTTAATTAATTAAGCCAGGAAATATTATTATGAGTTTCTTTTCAAAGTGTATATTTTTCATCTAATTTTAGCTTTTTTTTTTTTTTTTGAAACCTGGTGAAGATGCAAAGAAATTACTGCTGATGCGTAAACATTTGTTATGTAATTTAATTACTTTATTTTTCATAACTGTGTATGAAGCTTATTCTGGGAACATTTCTACTCTTAGCGTAAAATCAAAAGGTAAAGGCAAGTACAAGTTTAGAAGACTGTAGCATGGGAATATGTTTCCAAGAGTGTTATTTTGCCTTGATCATGTTTTAATACACCTGAGGTCTGAATTTGAAAGATGATAAGTGAATGTGTGACAGAAAAGGTTTGGTTGATTTTTTGGTTGTTTTTTTGTTTGTTTGTTGTTTTTTTGTTTTTTTGGGTTTTTTTTGTTCTACAAAATATGAGGTGGATTCATAATAAACCAGAGAACATTCTGTGATAAAATATTTTATATGTCTGTGCTACCTGCATTGGCTTAACTACAGAGTCTTCTGTTTGGATTTTCTTTGTCAGCTTTCAAACAGTGGAAGTAGCCTGCAGGTGATAAGTATTCCATTAATCTTGTGATCCTCTAGCACTTGAGCATGAGAATAGCTGATCAATTACAGCAATTGTCTCCCTAAATGAGCTTTGCACATCTGCCTCTTATTTCATTAGTTAACTGTCTACCCATATATCTGATAGAATGGAATTCTAGTGGCTTCTTACAGCTTGTTCTGTGTTACTATACAATAAGGATGGGGTTGTTAGCAAAATAGGCACAAAAGGGTATTTATCCACTACCCACAATAAATATATGTGCTATTGTGTGGGAGTGCTTTTGTCTTTAATCGCTGTGTGTGGAAACCTACTTAAAGCACATCAGTTTGCTTTTCAGCTTCCTATTTAGTCTTCAGTTGTAAGCTTTGTATTTGTGAATTTGTCATTTTTAAAACACGACCAAAGTGTTTCCGTGCCCTAAACCATCATATCAATGTCTATGTGATTTTAGATAACAGAAGCTACCATATATAAAGTTTAAGAGTAGAAGTATAGTTTCCTCCTTGTCTCTTTACAATGCATTTTTTAAACACTTATATATGATAGCCTTCTCTCAGAAAGTAAATTTCCATTTCTGAAGCTGCAAACAAGTATTTTATAATAGCGGTGATGTTATTAGGTATTGATTATTTAAATGAAGTACAAAACAATGAGTAACAGTTACACAGTTAACAGTTCAAGGTTTGTTTTAAGAAACATGGCCTACAAATTATGCTTTATAATTTTAATTAAAATAAGATTCCACACTAATACCTCTTTCATTAATACTCAAGCTTTCAATTACAGAAAATTCAATTACCAGATGAAAATTAAAATAATTTCTAAGCAGAGGCCTTATTCTCTGCCTTCTAATATCTGTTCAGTTTATTCTTAAGAATTTACAGGATTTAATATTCAAGGGTTTTTTTTCTCATATTTATCATATATTAAATTGCTTTGGAGGACATAGATATTTATTTATTTATTTATTTATTTATATGATAGTGAACTAAGCTAAATGCCAAAAAAGACTTAATTAAAAAACATTCTGTCCTGAACCTGGTATAGATTATTCCAGGTATTTCTTTGATGCTTTCTGAACATTTAAGTATTTTTGAATTTTAAATTCTCAGGTAATGGTGTTTGAAACTTATTTCAGTGAATTTGAGTAATACAAAATATACATTACAGATATTTCATGGAATTTCTGAAACCATGGAGCTATAATAACTAAATATCACCAATCTTTTAAAGTAATTTTTGACTATTTGTTGCAGGTCTGGTTTGTATGAAGTCGAGTACTTCAGTGGTTGAACTTGTTATGCTGCTTTGTTCACAGGTAAGATATTCTCTGGTTTTAATTGTATTAGTTTCTTTGCATAGCGCTGGATTACTGCCAGCCTAAGAATTGTATCTTTCTGTTTGTTGCATTTTTCCATCTCATTATAAGAAAATACAAATTAGTCTCTTCTGGTAACATATAAATTGTAGACTGTTTTTTTAAATATTCCTTAGTTTCTCTATATTCACAGAGTATACAATATATATTTGCATTTGTTTTGTAAAAGTGTATGGATGTACATTATACACTTTTGCTGTATATGAACTCTCTTTCAAGCCAGCCGCCATTTAGAATACATAAACAGGATACTGTTGTCATAATTTTATGTTGAAGTCTGTCTTTGAATTAGTAATATTTTAAAACCTTACATTGTGTTGACTTTATTACTTTTAATATATATGACGTAACTTATTGCATATTTATTGTAGCTGTCACTTTATAAAAAGCAGAGGAACATGGTTTAGATACTCCTCAAGAACTCTACAGAAGCAGAGTATTTAAAAATACTGTGGTTAATTATTGGGGTTTTTAGCGTAGCAGCAATGTGTTTCTCTGACTTCTGAATCAATTAACATTTTTAATTGCTTCACAAGTAAAATATTCAAAACTAAAATAATTCCTCCTACTGTTTGGATTGTTTATATCTGAATTTTAATTTTATTTCTTTTGTCAGAAGTGTTATTGGCTAATTTCATATATATAGCTTTTTACTTTAAACTACGAGTAATAACTTATCAACAAACATTTTAGAATTTTGCTCATTTTTGTAAAATATAAGAAAATTACAATGACCTAACAGATCCAAATAACTTCACAAGTTTTTACACTTCTCTGAAGACTTATTAATAGTGTTTCATTTACCAAGTTCCCCACAGATTTATAATACCAGTTAAACTCATACCAAGTTAATATATAAAATGGTCAGGTTAACTTGTTACATTATTACCAAGGAAAATTACTTGCCCGTAGCTTTACTTCATCATTCACTGCCTGCACATGGACAACATGCACTGACAACATACTGAAAACAATGAGTTTCCAGGAGTAATTGAATGGAAGATCTACTTTTGAGGAATGTATCTAAAAATAATTAACATTTGCAACTCATTTTGGGGCAGGGGGTTCCAACTTACCTGATGGTTGCCAGTCTGTAGGTTGCATTTCTTCAAGCTTGTGTCATAAGGAAATCATTAAACCTTTTTTTTTTCTTCTTCTTCCTTTTTTTTTTCTTCCTCTTTTAGCCCGGGGTGGGTATTGGTTAAGGAAAAGTAAAAGAAAAATACATCCCTGTCAGGAATCCTCAGTGGGTTTTGAACTTCAAACCTTCTCCAGCAGGGCACTTGAAAAATTTGTTACCTAATGGTGAAGTCCGGGGTTCCAGGAAAATTCCAAAAGATCCATTAAGGCTTTTGAGATCTATGTTCATGTCATGTAACCTTTTTTTTGCCCTTTTTTTTTTTTTTTTCAGCAGCTTTTGAAACATTTTCTTGAAGGAAGGAATAACTTACAGTCCTTTCTTCCCTAGCCTTTGGTTTTACTGCAGTTCTCAGGAATAAAGTGGAATGTAGCATTAGGGTCTAGTGTCTTTGATGGCCTCATCATCTAATCATAGGTTTAACATTACTCATTTGCTGGCTCCAGGAATTCCTGCCATTAAGGGCCCTAGAGATGAAACTTTGCCTCAAATATTGATTGAGAGGAAGAGAGAAATTTAAGCTCTTTCTGCAATGCTTTTTCTTTAGACATCCCAGTAAAGCTATGTAACAAATGCAGCTAAATCAATTTGTTATTTTTATTACTATTCTACATGGTATGCATTATTTAAAATTATTTGACTATTTTAAAAATAGGATTCATTTTATACCTGAAATATTGTGAAGACCTAATTATTTTGAAGTTTTGAGGATTTATTCATTTTCCTCTGTGTTTGCTTGGGAGAGCTATTTTCCATCTACCCAATTACATAGGGAAACGGCAAGCTTTTAGTTTTTATACTTCATCTTATACTTCAGAGTTGTTTCCCTGTCTTCTAAATAAAGAAGATTTTGTGTCCTGATGTCCATTTATTACTAAGTACTTCAGAAGCTAATGCTGTAATGTTTGTTGTTGGAGAAATGTTAAATGTTTCTACAGAAACTGGTCAACAGGGGGCTGTAATGGTGCAAAATGCATTCTCCTACCCTCACTTTCCTAACTCCTGTAAATTGCTTCTGTAAATTGCATCTCCATGGAATATTGTATTTAATCCTATAGCTGTACTAGATGATCAGATATGTAGTTCTATTAATCTGCAGGAAAATTTTGTTATTTTTTTCTATTTACATATTAAAACTATTTGTCAAAAGAAAACATGATGTTAATGGTATAAAAATACTAAAGCATAAGATGGCTAGAAGAAAATGGCAGACAGACAAATATCATAATCCTATAGCTAACAGAACTAGGAATTAGGAGTTCAGGAGATGTTGTCTGCAGCCAATGAGGTTAACTCATCTCTATAAAAAAAGAGATAGAGCTACCTGATCTTTTCTATATGATAAATTGAGTAATATGAACTGGAAAGATTATATAAAGTATTGCGTTTTTTTAGTCATCCTAATGTAACTAGGACTTTTCTTCCTAACATGGGTAAACCCTTCATATTCAAATTGAATGATATTTTACAGCTTACATGGGGAAGTTTCAAAAGTGTCACTCAAAAGATGGATGACGATATTAAAAATCTTTGAAAAGTACAATTTTGTTTGCACAGAACAGAGTAACTTTAGACATTGAAAAGGAAAGGGAAATACAAAGTTTGTTTTCCTTTAATTTGCTACAGCAAATTAGATGCTTTTATGCTCTTTATGTTGGAAATTCCATGTTAACGACTACAGATTAGCAAGGATGTCAGATTTTTTTTTCTTATCTGAGCTCCCGAATAAAATCAACATTGCCAGCGGCTCACGTCCAAGGTATGGTCTAAATTTACATGAAATATCACATTACAAATGTCTGAAGGTACATGTCATGGATAATTCAGTTCATATGGGCAGCCTTTTAGACTTTGAGGGATATGCAATCAAGCCTTTCCCCAGAGGAATTTGGAGTTTCTGTGAAAAATACATTTTAAGTTTTAAAGGAAATCCTGTAGGGATAGTGCATCATTTGTAGGTTTGGGGAAGAACAAAAAGTTCTATTCTTTGTATTTTCAGAATCTCTCTTGTACTGTAATTTGCTTCCCTGCACCCATTTTATTTTTTTCCTAGTATCACCTACTTTACTAGATTAAAATTTAGGTTAATTTAAAGGCTTTATTTTCTCCATTTCTTATATAAACCAAAAGCATACATCCAAGTACTTGAAATATATTTTTTCTAGATAATTCATAATAAACATATAATGATTTTCACTTTTCATAAATTAGGCATTTTCATTTGGATTTAGTCTATTTTAACATAAAACGGATGAAGATGTGTTATGTTTGACAAGATCTGTGCTTGATTAGCTGGTCTTTGTTCTCCCAGCCTAGTTGAGCATGTCACAGCTGTGTTGCTGTTAGAGTGGCAGATTTCTTCAATAAACCATACAATTTAAAAAAAAATAATAATAATTTTGCAGTATAGTCCCTTCTTACATCAGATTTAGATTTCAACTACTTTTTTCTTATTCTCTTTTTTTTTTTTTTTTTTCCTTCCCTATCCAAAACACTACAATAGTTTCTAATTACTTCCAGATCTTTTGCAAATTTTTCACTCTGGGGACACGGCTTCTGCAGGAACTGAGTGATGTTATCTCAAAGACAGAAAATCTCATGCCACTTGTATTTTTTTTGTATCTAACTTACCTATTAAGAGGAGAAAATTATTTTCTTACACAGAAAATACTGTCTTAGTATTTAAGACATCTTGCTACTTGACTTGTTTAAAAATATAACTGTTACAATGCATAAATGGTTACTTGAGAAAAAAAAATTCTTACATAATTTGTGATGGTAGAATACATATAAAATACCACAAATTTCAAGATTTTGTAGTTTCCAATACATCATTCATTCTGTTGATTTCCCCTCCCCCTATGTTGGAAGTTTGATCAAGGTTGTAATTCAGAAGCCTCCAAAGGAAGTATCAAAACTACACTGAAAATAATCCATTTCTGAATCACTATGTTGAGGAAAAAGATTTATTTTAGATGATATCCCTTGTAAATAGCCTTGTATTTGAAAAACTGGATGAAGAATGAGGAAAAGGATGTACAAACCAAGAAATTCTTTACTTAAAACTGGCAATTAGAACCTGTTAGGAGATTCTCAAATAAATGATAACACATAGTTCCTTTTATAATTGAGCTGTAAGTAGACTCTGTAAATTGTTTATTTTAATGAAAAAATATAGAACTTAAAGGGCCTAAAGCAAACTATACCAGGAATACATCCATAACTTGACAAACTCCAATATGTAATTAATGGGTAAACTGAACTTCAGTTAAGCCTTTCAAACGTTGGTTAACAGTGTGAGCCTCATAAATGAGTTGTGTCTGTCCACTTTGTCATATCTAGTAACCTGGAAAAAGCTACTTGGGCTGAATCCAGTCTCTCCATATCACAGGCAGCCATTCTGTACATAATTAATCAAAAAAGATCTGTGAAGGATCTGCTCCCATGCAGCACAGTCCATGAAACACTTTCCAGCAGTTTGACACATGTAAAACACAGTAGTTGTACACTATGTCTACTATAGCAATCAAAACTATAAAGTAGCAAAATTGGATAGAATGCAGGAGCAGGGAAGATGAAAGTGCACTGCCTGTTGTCCTAAGTGGCAAGAAAATATCTTAAACAATATCAAGAAATTAATCCCACTCCAAGAAGAGGTGGAAAACCAACCAATGAAACAAAAAACCTATAAAGATGTGCCTTGACAGTACAGGTTCAATGGAAATTCTCACTGAGGAAATGTGGTGACAAGTTTAGCTCTGAGAATTTAGGAAGACCCATCAACCAGGCACTGCAGAGATTTCAGTACGCGCTAGCACATCTAAATGTGCAATCTGCCTCAAAGTATGGAATAGCTCTTGGGCTTCAGAAACTGGGCAGCTGCCCAACACAGAAACCAAGCAGAAAAAATAAATCCTTTTCTGGTCCCTATGGCTGACCAGAACAAGCCCTGAAATGTGGGATTCATATAATAGAAACACAATCCATGCTTCCTGATACTAAACATACTGTATTGAAGACTTTCTAAAAAAGTTTAAGTAGGAATTCTTCAGCTCTACTGTACAGTGCCTTCTTATCAGGCACCATCCTCATAACTATCTTACCAGGCTCCATCTTAAAACGGTTACCGTTATTTCTGTACTACACTGTATGTCTATGTTACATTTTAATTCCATGCGTTATTAGAACCCTTTTAATTTTAATTATATGTGTATTTGTAATAATTTTATATCTGTTTACTCTTGTTGCTAGTATTAGATTCAACTGTAATTATGCTTGTTGGTCTTTATTTATTCCATCCAAAAGTATTCCTAGGGTTTTCATAATACATAGGTTTTTTTATAAATGATAGCTCTTCCAGAGTAACTGTGATAGTAGCATACTAACAGAAGTGTTTACTATTTGTCTTTTTAATACCTACTGCGGTGGAAAGGCTAAAAGCTGCTTCTCCTAAATCTAAAGAACAATGAACCTAGGACTTAATCTACTTGGTAAATTAAGTCTGTTATAACTTCAATGATGAAATTAAGGTTGATTATGCAAATTCCTATGGAAGTGTAACTTTTTAATCTTTCTTTTTCCTAATCATGAAACAAGTTGGATGTTTTACCTTTGGCCATGTTTTCCCATTTGTCCTGTTGCCTTATCCACTGTCTCTGTATTTGTACCAGTGCAACTGGGAGGAGACAATGCTGCATATCATATCATTGCAAAAGTTAGAATTAAATTTTGATGTAGAAGGGAAGGACCCATAGAAGCACACATGCAAATATACAGAAACTCATTGTTTCAATAATCCATTTCTTCAGCATATATTCAAAACTTTTATTCTAACAAAGTTCTGGATCTGCTATATTGCTTCTTAGCTAACCCCACTTCTGTAACAGTGCTGATATTTATAAGACTAACTCACAAACATATTTGAAAACTGTTCAGATGTTTGTTTCCTGGCTTAGTGGATTAAGATGGCTGAGAACCTAGTTCAAAAGCCACCAGAACTACTAGAAGAGAAGGATTCCAGCTTGCAAATCTGGGAGCACAGAGAAGAGAGAAGAGTTCATGGTAGCAAGCTGTAAATTCAAATCACTGCATCTAAGGAAATCGTGTTCTTAGGCTGTGGTTTCAGTGATCAGCTTAGGCTTCTCTCTGGCGCAAATCACACTGGCAGAGGTATCGTATCTTCTACGTTACCTAGCTCCATGTTCCTTCTTGCTCCCTTTCACCAATACATGCAATGGTGGAAACAGTCACGTCAAAATAAAAGGTAACTCTGGCTAAAATAGTAATTTTTAACTGACTACTTCTAGAGGAGCCATGAAAGCAATAGTTCATAGCAGGTGGCAGGTAGGACAGCTGGGGCTGTAGGAAAGAAAGACTGCCTCTGTGGCAGTCAAGAAAAAAAAAAATAAAACAATTAAAAAAAAAAAAAAACAAACAACAGGAATTTTGGCATTTGATAGGAGAGAAATAAGTTAAAACAACAACAACAAAAAAAAATCCCACAGATTGTCAAACACTGGACAAAGCACTAAAAAGGTGTATGAAAATGTCAGTCATATAGCTCCAAACTGAGGCCTTGTAACTTCACTTTTTACCACAGGCTGAAATTTAAGTTCAATAAATAAAATCTCTGTAGCTTAAGCAAGTACTTTCTCTAATATTTTTGTCTCATTTGGACTGTATTAAGCTCCAGCAAGAGAGAAACATTTCTACTGTGTCTTTATCTGCTTTCAAATCTGGTACAGCTTAAACATGTACTTTTGTTTTGATGTTGATTTGGAACTCTTTGCTATCCAGAACATGGCCTATACCCAAATAGGTTGTTATACACACTTCAGGTAATTTCCAAAAACAGAAATGAACTCCAGTACAAGCTACAGGGGAAACAGAAAACTTTTTCTTTTATATTTTTTTTACTGTGGAAATTAAGTAGTTTGTTGAGGAGGGGAGAGTGTGTTGGGTTTTGTTTGGTTTCCTCCCCCCCCCCGCCACCCCTGGTGTTTCTCACTTGCTTTACTGAATTCTGGAAGTTTTCTAAAAGATGATCATTTTGCGTTTGTTTGTTTTGGGGTTTTTTTTTTTACACTAAAGGTGTGTCAGAGAATTTTCTTGCGGTAATTCCTTGTCTATGTGTGGAGTATCTTCCAGCCCAGTCTCAGTCTTCATCTCTTGGCCATATGTTTCTGATAATCTAACTTTCAAATGTAAACCATTAGTGTGTTCTTTCCTACTTGTTGGGCAATTTTACTTTCTTGATTATTCTGGAAGATGTCCTTCCAGATCCCCATACACTCAGAAAACTGCTTCTATGTTTTGCCATCAGTCATAAGCAGGATCTCTTCTTCAATATCTTACACCAGAGTCATCATGGAACTTCTGGTCCTTTCTCTTGCTGGTCTTTGTCAGGGTATTTTTGCCAAAAAATGTCAAAGTAAATTTATTGCACATCAGTGAGATGCTGATCTGAACCTCTTCTCAATTCATGGCAAAACAGGCAAGATCACAAAACTGTAAGAATTACTTTCCCCTTATCCTAACATGGTAAATTATCTCTATTAAGTTGCCTACAATTGAGAAGGATCTTAAATTAGAGGAAAACACCTAGAAAGTTGAAGAGTCAACTGACATTACTTAAAGGGCTGAGAAAGGGTGCAAAATCTCATTATTGAAGACCATCATTATTAATAAATATACCACAATTTTGAGGGGTTTATAAATATGATGGAGACAATGTGAGGAGTAGTTTTCTGTACATCAAAAGGTCTTATTTTTAACAGGGCATTTTGGAAGACTTCAAATTAGTCTTCTTTTGGGAGACTTCAAATTAGTTATCCTCCTCTAACTCAAGATTGGTTGAGTAATAATTAATCCTATTTAGGATTAATAGCCATACATAGCAACACATGTTGTTAATAATAATTTTAGTGTCTCTTAAATGAATAACTATTTTTCCAGTCAGGAAGCAAGCTCTAGAATTTGTGGAGATGCATGTATCTTCTAACACATATCTTCTGTCTGTAGAATTTCTACAAGGTGATTAAGGTTAGTGTTGTATCATCTAAATAAATTTGTCAGTTTCTCCAGTGTCATTTGGATAATGTAAATGTTTTTGCAATTGTGGATTTTTTTTTCTCTTTTCTTCTAAGATACCAAGGAAAAGTTCCTCTGGGAATGTTTGACTTTATTTCCAAGATAAATTGGATAATTACCATAGGTGATTGGAAGGGCAATGGGTCTGTGTGTTTCCAAGAAACCGAAAAATTAACATATCACTCCAAGTCAAGAAACTAGAAGAAAAATGAGGCTTTAGTCTTGTGAAAGTGAAATCTAAAATCTATTACCTTTGTTTCATTGTTAAAGTCACATTCACATAAATAGTGTTGTGAAAGTTTCACATTCTTTTCCTTTCTGTGATTTGGCCAGAAGTCTGGTGTATTCTAATGCTTGCAAATTTGCCTTCCAGGAGGATATCATCAGTCATTTTGCAACTTCCTTATTGTGAGAAATAGTAACTTTTAAAATGGATGACCTATCATAAAATACAAAAATTGATCCCAAATTTGCTTGAAAGAGTAGACCAAAAATACATTTTATTTATCATCTATCAGCAGTAAGCATGTCGGTGTGAGAGAAGGATAAAGGCAATAAAATTTGAATTCTTAGAACTGATTCCCATTCAAAACAATAATGGAAGGTTTTAAGACTCCAATATCTTTATATAAATTCTTTTAGGAATGGTAAGTACAGTCCTATGATCTTAAAAAACTGTATAATCTTCTCAAAAATTTATGAGTACCTGCTCAAAAAATTATGAGGCTGTATTTTGAAATCAGCTGGTTTTCCTGTTTTTACCTACTTTTAATGGACATAGTTTTCTGCCATAAAGAAACATTTCCTTCAGTCTTGTAAGATTTCCTTTGAATGTTTTCCTCTTAAAGGAAGTAAAGCAAGTTATTGGTGATTTTAGAAGATAACTTCACAACATGGAGTTCAAACTCAAGCTAAATTACATGCATGTTGTGAATTACAAACACATTTTTATAAAAATTCCTCTTCCTTCTCCTGATAAAAGGTAGCACCTGTTCAGTTCCATACAAGACTTTTCTCTAAACATATTGACGTGCCCAGAAAGAAGAGAGTCACTATAATAGAATTTCATCTGTCTTGAGAAGTTATGATTAAAATACAGTAATTGAAGAATTGAAGTATCAGCTGAGTTAATAATATCTTAGACTAGAAAATTCAATAATATGCAATATGACAAAAGGAAAAAAACCCCTCATATTATTTTAAGACATGGAGAAGAGAAAATTCCAAAGAAGATAAAATTGATCAAGACAGTAACACCTGTAGTGGAAGGAGAATTGTCGGATGATTACTACACCAAGTATCTGTTCAGTAACTGCAGTTTGTTGAGAAACGTCATTTGTGACACAATTTTAGAGTTCCTTGCAGAAAGTGGAAAGTGAGAGCTATCATGCAAATTATTAAAAATCTGAGAATCACTATTCCTTTTCTTAATAAATAAACTGTGTCAGATATATTATTTAATTTTAATATTACCACAAAATAATTTTTAAAGAAATTTCCCCCTGCCCTGTCAAGCAGGAGGCCCAAGGTAAGAGAAGTCAACGCTTTCTTCATGTATAGAAGAAATTCTCTGATACATGAGAAGTCTTGTGTTACTTCAGCATGTAATTGGCCTCGGCATTTTTGAGGCACTGAAAAGTCTCCCAGCTTTCTTTTTAAGGCCCAGGAGAGTCAGGATATGAACTACACCAAAACCACCTGAGATGCAATGTAGTTATTCAAGCACTTAACTGCTAATAACTAAATGTCTATTCTATGATTCTATTCTAGCATAAATTTTCCAACCACCGTCACTATATCCATTACATTTAATATTTATCTTCCTAATTCTTGCATCTTGAGGGTGAGAAAAATTTTTCTGTGGAATCTAAGATAATATAAATAAAATGACTGCAAATTCTTTGAGAATGTAACTCCACATCTTAATCCAGTTCTTAAAGTGCATGCAATGATCTGAATGGCCTTTGTAAAGGCAACTGTAATGCTGGCATTTCTAAGTATTTGAGTTTATTGTTTTGGCCTTTTAAAAAGAAACCGGAAAAAAGAAAACCAAGTGCCTCTTCACAAGGACAGTTCACCTCTCACGATCATGAATCTGTTATATTAAATTATTCCTAAAACTGAGAGGAAATTGTAGTAGTAATAATTATTCCCTTATTTGTGGACTAATGGAGGACTGGGAGTTTGTAGTAGCGAGTTTGTAGTGAAGCAATGCATGGACCGTGAATCTTGGTTCTTTTCTGGTTCTGCATCATTATGTTCTACACTAATTTACACTAATTTTTGGTAGATAGTTGGGCATGTTTCATGCATTTTTCTCATGACTAATTACATGGGATAAATTGTTGAGCTTTTCTACCTATGGAGACATAAGAAGAGATTTGTTTGCTTCCACATAGATATCTAATGACTCTTTAAAATACTTTTAAGATATCTCTCCTAAAATCCAGTTAGCCATTTTGGATGTTCTGCAGTGTCGGGGACATTTGCACTGAGCAGGAAGGTCTGACAAAGGACTTGCAAGAATCTTCTAGCTGTCTTAGAAAGCCTTTTTTTTTTTTTTTTCTTCTCTCTTTTCAACTTCTCTCCTGAATTGTAGTCACACTATTTCTGCTTTCCTGGCTGCAAAGTCATAGTAGCTGTGGTGCAGAAAAGCATCGCAAAGTAAAATGCTAGGAGGTTTTATAGTGTACAGTGAAAGGCTCTGATTAAATAAAAAAATTAATGCTACACCTCAAATACTATCTCTAACCCAGAGTATTGTTTCTTAAAATGGCACTAGGTGCCTATGTTTAGGCAGTTGAATCCTTTCCTTCTTTCTCTGAGTGACTTTGTACTATACCGTGGTGATTTAATTGCTTCGAAAAATTAGATCATTAAGCTTGCTTCAGTTACTGCATTTGGAAGAGAAAAAAATCAACAGCACTGAAGAAAAGACCTGTTACAATGGTTTTCTAGCCCACAAGCTAGTGGCTTGAGTGCTGATACTCCATCTTCTCTAATCAGGACTTACCTGCTCAGTAATGGGTTAAAAGTATGTTCATTATTTTGGTATTTTAGTAGCTTGCCACTTATAAAACAAATCACGAGTACAAGATTATTGTTGTTCAGGTTTTTTTAATATGCATTACTTGGTCAAATCTGTGAATTTTCATAGGATCAATCAGAAGCACCTTGATGATTAGTTATTAGTTTTCACAACTATTCTTTGAGAAAATTTCCTTACCTGTGCAAAGCTATATTTTTTTGCCCATATCAGGAAATAAGCACTGGGAAGTTCAGCCTGATTTTTTAGTCCTGGAAAAAATGAAATATAAAGCAGAATAGTTCTGTAACTCTAACTCTCTCTACCCATCTTTGTTTATAACAAAAAGTCTCAGACTAGAGAATTTATCTCTGAACAGTAATCCAGCTAATGTATTTTGATTTTTTTCCCTATATGATGAAAAGCAAATGTTTATTATTTAAAGAAAAAATTTAAGGAATTATCCCAAAAGAAAGTAATCTTCATTTGCTAGAGAGATATCATGACCTTTTTTCATCTTAAGTACCAAAAGTCTGTTGATTCAATAGAGGCAGTGGGTTGTATGGCAAAAACCTGTTTGTGATACATGGAGAATTTTCTCTTTAACTTAGTGGTATATGAAGTAAAAGTTGTTATCTTTTAGTATATATTATGTGGTTTAAATCAGTTCCAAAAGTGTATCTCGGAAATCCATGTTACTAGTAAAGGAATTTTTAAAACGGTTTTTCATTAGCGACTGGTTGGTTTTGGGTCTTTTTTCACTTATAATAGGAAAAAAACAAAGATTTAACTCAACAAGGGGTGGGTGGTACACAGATTATTGCCTGCCCTATATGATAAAATGTACAAGGTGTAACAGTGAAGCAATGTGAAGAAACTCCTGCTGCAGTACTTTATTGCACTTACGTTCATTGGCCAACTGTATGAATTGGAGAAACTAGATGTACTTTCATATTGTCTAGACAACGAAACTAAAGCTTGCTCAAGGGTGAAACAGAAAACATGACCCCCTAAAACTTATCTGAAAATCAGAATGAATTACAGTGTTTAATCGATCAGGTCATTCTTCTTTAAAAAATAATAATAATAAAAAATTATTAAAGTAAGAAGTTCAGCCTAAATTCAAGCTCCTTAGGAAGTCATCAGGGTCAGCTTCAGAAATGTGGTTTAAAATCCTTGAGTGTTGATCATGTTATATTTTATCTTCTTAGGAATGGCAAAATTCTATTCAGAAGAATGCAGGACTTGCATTTATTGAGCTCATCAATGAAGGAAGGTAATTAATTTTAAAGCTTTTGAACAAGTAGTCATTTTGCATTTATTCCATTGGGTGATAATACTTCCTCACCATCTGTTTCAAAAAGATTGTGAATAGGCCCTTTTAATTAAGGGATCTATTGTATAAATACTTTATATAGTAAATATTTAATTTCAAAATGTGTAAATTATGAAAAAAATTGTTTATTGACAGAAGGAAATAGAGCTGCTGTGAACTGTATATAGGTTTGTGTTTATTTGAAACTTCAACCGCCATTTTCCAGAGCAGCAAGGTCATTTTACCCAGACAGTCCAGGGAGCCCAATATGTAAAACCCATCTGCTGCTCCATCTGTTTGAGGAGCACAGCATTCATTGTACAGATGCATTTCTCTGTGCTATTATTTCATGAGGATGTAGAGTTTATTTATCTAGAGTTTCTGTTCTAATTTGAGTCCTATAAAACACCTAGGACATTATAAGAGCTGCCTTGCTTTTGCAAATTGTTAAGATACTTTATTATCAGTCCTCAAGTAATTTTAATGCTGTATCTATCTTCTACTCTGTGCAATGTTTGTCAGTACTTCCAGCCAACAAGCAGGTAGCAAAGGGGGACTCTTTGGCTTTCCTGGTAGTGGAATGCCAAAGACAAACAGAGCCACTTGAGTAATGTCTGTGACTCGTATTGGCCAGAACATTAAATCCATTTGAATCTAGATGTCTCGATATGTGCAGCTAAAAAAAAAAATAAAAAATGGAGCAATATGTCTGTGGAAGAGATGTCATTTTATGTGTGGTTTCTTTCTCTCACCAATGGCATACCATTACCAAAGTAAAGTATCAAATCTTTTCTTTATGATAGGATATTTTTTGTCTAGCTGATATTTCAATGGTTAAATCATTCATTCATTTAAAATTAAGTTCAGAAAACATCAAAGTATAAGAATATAGGAATATGATTATCTAGAAAACATCAGAATGTATCTTATTACCCAATTTTTGGTTGATGTAAATTTTCTTAGATTCCCTCTGCACACCAAAGTTACACCGCTATATAGCAGTTGGAAATGTAGTAATTTTATTGGAAATACTTTTTACTGTAAAGTGGCCATATGAGTTTATGCCATAATAGGACTCACCTGAGTGGGTCATGTACTGGACGTTATACAATAAATATTACATAGTAATAGACTTGAATAATTATAGTAAGCTTCTGTTCTTGGATGGGGATATACATTCTCATCTTGATATTTTTTTTTTATTTTCTCAGCCAGGCTAGTTCAGATATCAATAGCATGCTTACTATTGATAAAATGCTTATTCTGAACAAATCCTACATCTGCATGTTTTTAGTGGTCAGGTATTTGGATATTAGTTGACCCTCTACTCCCCTCTAACAATAACTTTTCAAAACAAAACTGCTTAAATCCAGTCAAAGGAATGTCTAATTAAACTGCCCTTAGACACATGTTCCTCCATATACTTTTTGAAGGGTGTTTTAGAACAAGTGAGTGTGCATTCCTAGAACACACTTCTTTGCAATCAGCCCATTTGTTTTTAATTTACCCTTTTGGGTATAAAGATAACAATCCTTTAACTGGAAATTGTTATAAATATTTATTCTGCTTAATAGCTAAACTTGTGAATGCAATTCATCAATCATAGCTAGAGAATGCAATTGTGCAGTTGTCAACAATTAACAGGACATAAACAGTTGATGAATGTGCAGCTGAATTAAAGTGCTCCCTAGGATAACCTGAAATTATAAACTGGATCATTTAAAGGAATCTAACAAAGGATCTTTATAATTAAAACAAAGCAGGGTTAATGGGATGTAAAATTGCATATAATCGCTGTGCAATAATGATTGAATTTTAAATTATTAAAAGCAAAATGAAGACTAATAATATTTTGAAGGACTTTCTGGGTAAGATTTTGAGAGATCTGGGTAATAAATCAAAAGTTTTGAGAAAGCTTTTTCTTTTGAGCATGGAGGAAAAGGTTTAGATGTAATACAGAGGATCATAGTTTAATATCTTCAGTTGGAAGTCTATCTGTTTTAAAATATGGATGCCACAAGGTGACTTTCTGAGTACTTTTGTTGTTTCTGTTTAAAGTAATTCCAGTGCTTTTCTGATCTTTGACATTATTAGAAGTATTCTTAAATATTTCAGTGTAGTTGTAGTTAAAAAAATAGCATCTATATTCTTGTCACTTTAATAAAGTGCATTTTCATTTTAAATACATTGATTTACTATGTTTCTGATTTTTCTTGGAAAGTTTGAGTGACAAACATTTGTAGAATTCGGTGTACAAACACTCTGATATAGCTTTCTAAAAATAGGGACTGTTATAACAGCTTTTAGTATAACAAGAGGATCTGACTAGAGATTTAAATTAATACTTCCAAGAAAAACATATGCAAAGATATTTAATTTGGAAGTGTAGAATAACTGTCTATAATAGGCCTGAAAGATTTAGAGACATCCTGGTTATGATCTTGAACTTCATGATTCTTTAATCTGTCTCATACTATGAATATGTGATGTTGAGGGTATCACACATGTCAAGAGCTTCACTGATAGCAGCTTAATTAGGTTTTCAGATTTACATTAGGGTATAGACATAAATAGGCTTCTTAAATTAAGAGCTGTAATGTTGGCTGTAAAAGCAGACATGAAAAGAGGTCTTTAGGAATTATGTGGGAGGGAGGCTACAACCCACTTTTAAATGGGGTGGTGATGGATGAGGTCAAAAGAAAAGGGTGCCGGGTGACAAGAACAAGAGATAAGATAGGAGCACCCGCCTCAAGTAAGTATGTACACAAAGGCATACAACATGGGAAAGTAGCACTAGAAATTACTCCACGTGCAGTCATGAAAATATTACATCAATGGAATGAAAGATTTGGTGGGACAGCTTGCACTGCATGACAGAAGTGCAATGAGGGACAGACATAAGTTCCTCAGGAAAGTTATGCAGAGAAAGCAAGAAGGGAGTGTTGTCTTCTCTGTGAATGAGCAGCTTGGATGTGTGGAGCTCTTCAGTAGGATGGATGACAGTCTGGTTGATAACTTGCAGGACAGGGTGACAGGAAACTCCAGTAAGGGTGACATCATGGTGAGAGTTTGTTATAGACTGCTCTTTCAGGGTGAGGGAAAGGAAGAAGCCTTCTTTAAACAATTTGAGGAAGCATCTGGATCACAAACAGTAGTTCTCATGGGGATCTTTAACCTTCCTGTCATCCTCTGAAAGTGCAACGAGGTGAGATGCATGCAGTCAAGAAGATTTCTGGAGAGTGCTGTGGATAACTTCTTGATATAGGATGGACCTGTGTGGCACAGCTGGATCTGCTATTCACTAACAAGCAAGAATTGGTTTTGAATATAGTAATTAATGACATCTTTGGCTGTAGTTAACATGAAATAGTGGAGTTCAATCCCCTGAGGGATTTTAGGATGGAGAACTATCAGGAAACTGATAGGTAAGATCCCATGGTAGGCAGATGTAGAGGTCAAGGGTGCTCTGGAAAGGTGGTAGGCCTTTAAGTACAGCATCATCCAAATGCAAGAACAGGAAAAAAAGTAGATGTATCAAGAGACTGGTTTGGCTAACCAAGGAAATTATAGTAGAGCTCTGATGTAAAAAGAGAGTACACAGGAGGTGGAAGTAGAAGCAGGTTAGGAAGAAGGAATTTAGAAATATTCCTTGAGCATGTAAGGAATGTTGTTAGGAAGGCCAATGCTCAACTGGAAATGAGACTTGGAAGAGATATCAAGGGCAACAAGAGCTTCTGCCACTTCATTAGTAGTAAAAAGTTGACTGAGGAAAATGTGGCCTGTTGCTGAATGGCATAGGTGATTTACTGACAGATGAGACTGAGATGCTCAATGCCTTACTTGCCTTAGTCTTCACCAAGGTTTCTCAAAGCCTCTGTCTTTAGTGAAGGGGTTCAGTGAGGGGAAGTGCCAGCAGTAGATGAGGATTGAGTCAAGGATTCCTTGAGACAACTTGTCCCATACAAGTCCATAATACCTGATGGAGTATATCTGGTAGTAGTGAAAGTCCTTGCAAGGCTGATCACTATTATCTCTGAAAGGTCAAGGAGCAGGTCACAGGTGCCTAGAGAAAGGCATATGTTGCACCCATCTTCTTTAGTCCACAAAAGCCAGAGAACTATAAGCTGGTCAGCTTTTTTTCTGTTGCTTGGAAAATCATGTAGCAAGTCCTTTTGAAACACATTTCTAACAGTGTGAAAGAAATTGAGAACAGTCAATATGGGTTTACAAAAGCTAAACCATCCCTGACCAATCTCTCTGTCTTCTATGAAAAAACAACTAGATTTGTGGACACGGGGAGAGCATTGAACATAATTTACCTTGATGTTGGCAAGGTTTCCGCACTGTTTCCCACAATACTCATGTATTGGAGTTAGAACGCTAAATTCTGAATGTATGGACAACAAAATATGTAGAAAACAGGCTACATAACGGGACTCCAAAGGTTCTGGTTAATTGGTTGTACTATACCCTGATACCTTTGACAAGTGAAGTATCTAAGGGATCTACCCTCCTTAAGAGAGGAATGTTACAGATCATTATCTATTAGATTCTCAGAATTGGATTACTATCCTCATCTTCCATTTCCTTCCCTCTTTACGTTTTCACAACACTCACCTCTTTAAAGAGATGACCTTATCCTTTCATTTAAGATAATTTCCTTTATTTTTTACAGAATTTCCTCATTTTAAATAGCAGGAGTAATCTGACCATAATATAAATTTGAGGAAACATGAGACTGTATTTCATCTCAGATTTAAAATTGTAAGCTTTGTTTCTGTAATTTCATTTCTACCTAAATATGCTTCCTTCCTTTAGCCATGAAAATATATACTTTTGCATATCCACATACCTGCACCTCCAATCATACTTAAAATTCACAGGAGGCCTTTTCTTTTAAACTTTATTTCATTGAGAAGTTTCACTAATTTCCTGGAAAGAGCAGCAGAATGTTTAAATAGACGGGAAATTTGTGTTTGTTTAAATTTAGATGAATTGCTGATTAAATCCTGAAAGGAGGCTAATAAAGACTTACATTCTTTCCATGTTACCTCAACTAAGATTGTTGGGTAACTGCAGCAAATTTTCTCTTGGACATCCTCCGTTACTATTTGGCAGTTGTAATATGTTTGGTTTGTGGTAAATGAGTTCACAGTCATTATTCACTGTCTGCAATACTTAAATGTTCAGGCCCTGTGTTAAAAGGTATATCTATGATGCCATTTGCCATATTTGATTTATGGCATGCATTTACAATTGCATCCCTAGATACCCCCTGAAGAACTCATTTAGTAGTTGGGTCCAAGAAGGATGGAAAAATGATGCCATTCCTTGTTTCTGTCTTGACAATTATGTCAATCACAGGAACCTTGAGGTCAGAATGGGGAGCTCACCTGAATCATCCAGGAATGCAAGATACTTGGTCTTAAGATGTCATGGATATTATGTAGCTGAAAACTACCAGGACACTTGCAAAGGATTCCAGTCTGATATGCAAAATCCAATATATGCAAATCCAGGCAGAAAATAGCACTGGGGAAGCAGTAGCACTCAGATACAATATATAAATAAGAAAAAAAGGTGTTTGATTATTCTGTCTTTGACGCATGTAACCAAATTCTGTTGCTGTATTGTCACCCTCACCAAGTGTAACTTCTGATTAGAGGAATCCTTTATGAACTGTGAGTGGCTGTTTTATGGAAATTAATCCTAAATGTAATCTTCCATCAGTAGATTATTCCTGCTATAGATACTTCTGTAAAACTGGAAAATGAAGGCCTGTATTTCTGCTCCACCTGAGGCATAAGCTTCAGCTCTCTGTTAGATGTGTTTTTTTGTAGTCTCATAGTCTTTACTATAACTGTCCTTACCCTACCTCCAGACTAATAGTTTGTGTTAGACAAAGTGTACATTGTTATGGTAATCATCTATGTACTTCTAGGGTCAGTACTGCCCCAGTTCTTAAATCCATTAGAGGTTTTGAGGTACCTTCTGGCCTTGCCTGGTCCTGTCATATCTCAAAGGGGAGGCTGATTCTGAGATGCAGACCATCTCAGTTGTAACTGCTGGTCTTGGATGTTTGCTGGATGGTGCCTATTTCAAAGAGATGGATTCCTCTTGATGTAGAAAATTCTTATGCTAAATAGAAAATCTTTATGAGGAGTTGAATAGATTATTTGTATTCAACTATGAGTTCCACTGAGTCTGTTACAGCTTCTATGGCATTTCTGAAACATTAACTTAATGAAGTTTATCTTGCCAATATCCTCACGTTGTAGTCCAGTAGCTGGTCTTTGCATGCTGGATTTTCAAACTATTCTCTAGTAAATTCTTCATCATTGCCTTTCTACTAGAAACTAGACCCCTGTATTAGAAATTACCTTCTAAAGTTTATAGCAATTTACTTTCATAGTATTTACAGCAGTACTGCATCTTGTAGAACTCTTCAAGTTAGACCAGTTTATGAATGCTGTTAAGGGTACCAAATGCAACAAGTTTCATTTCTAATGAATGCCATTAAGAGTAATAATTGTCAAAACAACTGTGTTTGGTCAAGAAGTGGCATATTTCCAGGCTGCTTCTTGGAAAAATTAAGCTATGGGCATCTGATGAAAGTAAGTCAGAGAAACATCTGTTTTCCTGGACATGTGAGTTGGCAGAACTTCAGGAATGAGTAGAGGAAGCAAGACCTTAGCTAAAATATAACAAATGTTCATTTTGTAATCTGTTTTGAAAATTGCTGCTTGGGAATGATCTGCTTTTTTAGTTTATCTTGAATGAAAGAGAGTTTGGGTAACATAAGCACAATTGTTTTATCTAGCAGCATAACAGCTATGAGCCCTCTTGCACTCCGTGTGAGATTATTACTAGGAAAAACTGACTGCAGGATAGCAAAGTCAGTTTAGAATAGTTAGTGAGATATGAGTTTTCATCCTTTAGTTTTGATAGATGTACAAATAGTCCTATCTCAATCCACATCTAAGTGTGTTGCAAACATTTTATGTTTTTTACATGTTTCCTAGACAGTTTGGGTATTGTCTTATTACCTTCTATATTTCCAAAACTCTAAAAAAAAAAAAAAAAAAAAAAAAATCTCCCAGGCTCTGGCTATTTACCTAAATGAATTACTGGTATGTAGAATTCCACATTCCAGCCTTTTTAAGCCTCAGTGTCTGAAAAACAGGGGCTTCTGATGGATTACACATATTTTTTCACAACTTCCTTTAACCTGTAAGCATTCTGGACTTCTAAAGTAACCTTGCTGAGGACAGAATTCAGGAAAGCAAGCCACACGTATTTAAAATAACTTCATACTTAGTCCTGAACATTCACAAATAACTCATATTTATGAAGTGGCATGTCCTGAGATATACTTTCACCCAGCCTGCTTTCACTCATAAGTATGGGACTCTTTGATTTCTAGGTAAAGGAGAGCCTACCATTTACTCATATTCCTACAGATACTTAAGCTCTGTCATGTTCATTTTGAAGTACCAGCATATCTTAATTCTAGTTTTTACTTCCATTTTCCATATGTTCAGCTGGAAACTTCACAGCTATCTGTACAGAAAGCTTATTTCCCCATAGAAGTATACGAGAATTTGAGCCACAAGTAATTTCAGACTGCTTTGTTGGTGGATTCCTTAGTGAAAGTCCTTTGATTCAGTCTAATAATAAATAAAATCTATTTCTTAGTAAGGGAACTCTAACTGTGGTTCATAAATTTGTGGGCATTAGTAAAAATCAAGCTTATCTTGGTAAAGAGAAACTATAAGTTACAATGTCAGTGTTTAGTCTCTACCTTCATGCAGTAAGAATTTCTGCTCAAAGAGGATAAGATTTTTGCTGGTCATCAGTTCCTGGTTGAGATCAGCTCAGCTGGAGAAAGACACAGCAACACACTTGGCTTCAATTCTGGCAGGAGTTTCAGTGCCACAGCTGAAGAAATGGTCACACAGGATAAAGCCAGACACTATTCTAGGTCAATGTATTTTTTTTATTTATTAAATCATTAATTACTGGACAACAGTATTAAAAGTACAGCAAGCCTGTGGTGACACTTTTCATACAGCTCCTTAGTCCATTGGGAAGACTACTTGTGTAGCAATTAGTAAGTATGACCAGAAGGCCTGATTCATCACTGTCTCATCATCAATTTATCTACTGGTTCCTTTGAGCATGGTGCTTGCTAAGGTGGGATGAGGACTTAAAAGGATGAATGAGAACAGTGGGTATAATTGAGTCACCACAAATGTTCAGTTGTCAGTGATAAGGAAATCTCACTAAGGAACATGTTGGGGTTTTTTTCCAAAGGTACTGGTCTCAAATTTCAGATCTTCCCTCTGTTTAGCAAGTATGTATGCATTTTGTGCCTCAAGCTCCTTGCTTGGATTGGCCACTCCAGTACAGGATGATGGATTGGGAAAGATAGAGAGGATAGATATTTGCCCAAAAGGGAGTGTTCTATAAAAATCTGTGGATGTGAAACATAGCTGGGCAGATGACTGACATATCCATCAGGATATATTGGGTGGGTTTCAAACCTGCATTAATATAAACATTATACCATGTAGTATGTTACATAAATATTTTATAACGTAATGGTACACAGAGTTCATGTTCTTGAGAATATATGCTAGAAACTGTTGGTTCATCTTGTGGAAATGTCTGAGAAGGTAAAAGACCAATCCATCACTGAAATTTTCTTTTGCAAAATCACAGAATATAGGGCTAAGAAAAAAGAAAATGCAATTCTAGAATTGCATCAGAAAAGGTATTTCCATTGAAATAAGGCAACATTAATGTTGCTATGTAAATAGTGACTAGAACTTGTCTAGAATACTGCTGTCAGTTTTTGCTATGCACTTGCAGGAAAGGTAAAATCAATGTAGGAAAGTAGTTAAAAAACAAAAGGCAATCTCTTTTACCAACCGTTTTGCCATAAAAAAGTCAGAGACCTCATTTACTTAGCCTAGTAAAATGGGGATAGATGGAATATCAGAAGGTCAACAGGAGGAAGAAGAATAGTGTAAACCTAAGGGCAACATTTGTAAAAAATGAAACAGTAAAGACTGATGAAGAATACATTTGGATTAGAAAGTACAAGGGTTTTAACCTTCAGAGGACCTTCCAAAGCTGTGGTGGAAAAAAGCAACTCGATCACATTTTCATAAACTGAAAACACATTTCATGAGCTAGATTTCATAAAAATGCTTTTCTTAAACTAAAAACAGTTTATTAAGGAGTTTGTGTGATGTAGCTGCGTGTTGCAGTGAAGGAGTGAATTTGCTGACCTAGAGGTCCTTGTTCTCTTATTGGCAGCATGTGAAGGGAGATTTTTTTGATG
This sequence comes from Antrostomus carolinensis, assembly GCF_000700745.2. NCBI lineage: Eukaryota > Metazoa > Chordata > Aves > Caprimulgiformes > Caprimulgidae > Antrostomus > Antrostomus carolinensis. Next base: position 75,844 of record NW_010330948.1, on the reverse strand, counting down.
TATTAGCAGCCTTTGATACTACTGAGTGTGAGATTTTTCTGGGTTTGGGATCCTTTCTGAATAATTTCTATTTTTTTTTTTTTTTCTATGAGAATCCAAAAGATAGTTGTAAGCACTTTTTTTCATGCCAGAAAAATCTGAGGTTTCTTTTTTTTTTTTAATCTTGTGCCACGCGTGTGATCAAATTAATAAAGATTTAGATAAATTGATAAGTATTCAAAGGATGATGACATTAGCATGCACATTCATCTGATATAACCCAGTTAGTTTTGCTGTATGAATTAGAAATTCAGAGTTAGCTGGCTATTTTTTTTTGTTTTGGCATGTACTTTGTTGTTTGGGGGGTTTTTTTAATACCTTTTTCCTGAGCATTGGCTGAAGAAATTAGCATTCTCTGGGAATCCATGTGAAGTCCCTTGTAGGTGTTTTAGTGCATAAATGGGCACAGAGAGTGTGAACACTTCTTACTGCAGATAAATATGACTAAGATGAAGATGTTATATATTTATATTTGCTCATAAACAGAGGCAGCTTAATTATTTTTTAAGGCATAAAAACTATGCCCAGATGTCCCAAATAATAAATGTAGTGGATTGAAGTTAGTCTCAATCTTTTCTCACCAAATTCTTGGAGGCAAAACACGTTTAAGAAACCTATCAATTTCACTTAAAGCCATTTGTAACTAGGAATCCTGGCTGGACCGTAGCTGAGTCAAAGATACTGAATTTGCATTGTGCTCTATTTATTCAATAGTTTATTCATTCAGGAAGGGAGGTACAGCTAGTAGACAGTTGAAAACTGAAATTTCAGTTTTGAAATCCTAGCTAGTTGCTTTCAGATCATTAATATCATATGGAAAAGCTCAGGAAGACCTGTGATGCAAAATTTGATTTGAGATGTTGAACACTTCTAGTATTTTTTCATTTTAGGGAAGCTTGTTAAAGTCATGAATGCTCACTCCTAATTAATATCTGAGGGTAGTTCTACACGTACTTCTTAACAATAAAAATCTGAAAACTTAACAGTAGTAAAATACTAAAGCATATCTTTCAGCAGGGCATAGTTAAAAGTGAAGCTAAATTTTGAAGACTACAATAGAGGCAAGTTTAGTCTTTCAGCTTATAGTTTGCCAAAAACTTTTTGCTTTTCAGAACAGCAAAGGGTTAGACACAATAAAAAGACTTAATAGAAGCGTGACTATCCACTGTGAAACCTTGATCCAAGCTTGTTTGTCTTTATCTCTAAACAGAGGCCCCAACGTTTATGTCTTCCCACGCCACACACCAATATTAAACATTAGCTCAGAGTAAGTTATTTTCTTCCTTCACATATGGTGTAGATGAGGCAAGAATGGAGTTCAGATCTTTCCATCTCCCATAGGTGTAAGGTCTAGTAACCATGAGTTTCATTTCTAATAATCATGACTTTCATTTGTTGGGCTTCTAAGCACCAGATACCAACCTTGGGGTGGAATTTGCTAGAATTTAACATTCTTGATATCAGAATCTCTGAAATTAAGTGTGTTTCCCTGATACTGCAAGAAGGAAAATCCTAGATCATGTACCAGTTGGACACAAAGAGAAGCAGTTCTTCCTGATCCTAAACAGACCTGCCAGATCTTTGCATCCTGAAAGATATTTCCTGTCTGCTGATAAGAAGAGCAAAGCAATTTCTAATAGAATGTGCAACCTTAGATACGGGCTGTAGGGACAAGAAAGTAGTTGCTTCCATTCTTCCTGCCCAATAAGATATCAGCAATACACCATTGCTTATGCTGCAATTTTATTATGCATCTTGTAGTATTTAGTGGTCTTTACATGAGTCTTAATTTAAGATGTCTTATTGACATCTTCAGTCTCAGTCCAATCTTAATCTTTTTTTTTTCCTTCTTTTTAAGTAAGGTTTGTCTAGTTCTGATGCCATGAAAGCTTAGAAACATAATGCACTTTTCACTCCAGTGTTTGAAAACCATATGAGATATTTATATTATTCTGCAATTGTAACAGAATTTAAAATCTTCTGTAATCTCATGATTTTTTTAAGACTTTGAATTGGAATATTTATATTTAATGATATAACGGTATCAATAAGATTTTAAGTGGCTGTCTAGATTTTTTTAAATGATAGTACAAAATTCATATTCATATTGGAACTGCTGTTAAAAACATACTCCATATATAGTACTTCCATAAAAACTTTTCTCTTTGATAGTAAATAGCAAGCTTTTTCATATAAATGATTTGTTTGTTCTTTCACAAATGTAGAAAATTTTGGATAAAATTAATTTTTTCACGTCAATTAGTTTGTCAGCTGCATTACAGTCATTTCATTAGTTTAAATTTTTTCCACTTTAAGCAAATCTGCTGAAATAGCTTATTTGAAGTACATCAAATACAAAGGTTGATTTTAGTTGTTCTTATTTTAGATTATTGTGTCATGCAATGAAAGACCATATAGTGCGTGTCGCAAATGAAGCAGAATTTATTTTGAACAGACAAAGAGCTGAAGATGTCCACAAGCATGCTGAGTTTGAGGTAAGCCTGAGAGTTGGTGCATTTCTGCTTCTCTGTTTTCACTCAGTTGTCACCTAGATTGTAACTCCATACAATAAAGACTTTTTTCTTTCAAGAAATAAATTTACATTGAAGGCATTTCAAAACTAGTTTTTAAAAGCTTTGGTAAATGTCAAACACAAGGAATGGGTTTAATTTCTCATCTCCTCGGTGAAATTCATGAAAATATTTACAGCTTGAAGAAATCCCTTAGTCAGAATATCTAAACTGATATGGCAGACCCTTAGGTTCGCAAAGAACTTTTCTGATTTATTACAAATAGTAATGCAAATCACATTAGTAATTATATTTGTTGGATTTTCTCAATAGTAGATATGAGTTCAGTAAAAATGAAAAGCAATTAATACACTTAAGGCACTTCACAAACTATAAGAAATATAATTTTTTTCTTAAACAGGCTTAGTATTTTAAGGTAGTTTTGTTAGAACATTTTGCATTTCGGATCTCTTTAGAACATTTACTTGCTATAAATTATATATTGAAATACGATATTGCATATATTTCTTGCTAGTTAGGAATCATTGACTATTGACAGTAAGAGTGTTTAAAATTTAGTAAGAGGTGACAGAGCAGTTGACTTCCCTAACTCTTTAACATCTATAATTCTTATTCCTAAAAGAAGTCAGCATTCAATTGCTTTTTTTTAATGAATGACTGTTGCAGTATGCAATTTAAATTACATTGTTTAAAAATGATACAAATATACAAAAAAACTGTTTTTAAAATATTAAGTTTAACAGGTTTTTTGTTAATTCTTCAGGATTAATTTGTTCCTATTAAAAAAAAATTCATACAAAAGTGATGGAATAAAGTTAAAATTTCATTTTTGACATGACTATCAAACATATTTTGCATTTTTATGGTGTTTTATACAACATTTTTGCATCACTGTTTTTTATGATTTCCAAACCTGCCTGTGCTTGCACACATTTGTGTATATGTAAGTATACATGCACAAATATACATTTCCACCTTTTAATGCTTAAGTGACCTAACATTACAATTAAGATAGATGGACTTAGTATGGATGATAATAAATAGCTGTATCAATTTATTAATCTGTCAGAAAATATCAACAAGCACTTGGTGGCTAGAAATAGGATCCAGTAATCTTAGTTTTGATGAGGTTTTTATCTCCTTGAAACAGCTCTCTTAAACATGCACTTTGATGTACTAGTTATTGTGCTCCTTGACCTAGCTGAAAAGTGTGACATACAGAGATATCTGTTGTCATTTTGAATTCACATAACCTTTAGTTCATTTTGTCAGAGCAGACAGCAGACACTTGTCATATGGGATTGCAACAACTTTATCAGCAAGCATATACTGGATATTTTGAACATAGATAAAATCACATTTACAATTAAGTGTGTGCCAGAGTGAAGTTTCATATTGCCTCAACAATAAATAACATTTGATATTTATCAGAGCATCATGCAGTAACCTAAGATGACAACAGAAGATTGAGTTATCTGCTCTTTGAAGAATACATTGAGGTATAAGATCTGTCAGAACTCTAGACAAAATGAGAATATTCAATTATCTTCCAGCTTCTGTTGGCAAATAGGATTTAGAATATTAACTAAATTCCCTAAAGGAATAGCCTTAAGTCAGTCTTATTGTCTGGTAAAGAAACCAACACATTTTTCATATATGAAAATTTTCATTATATTTGTCACATGAAAAACCTCAGCTACACATTTTAGATAAGTAAGATAAAATCTGCAAGTCATAAAAGAAAATTATGAAATGTAGCCTGTGTTAAATACAAAACTCAGATGTACTTAAATAAGGCGATGGTTAAAGTCTGAAAGAATGTTTTATATATTGTCTTTAATAATGGTAGGTATATAACTGAACATTTTATTATTCATCCTACTTGAAAGTAGTAAGGACAAAGAGATTTCTGGTAGTTTTCTGTTGCATAATTGTAAATCTGTCATTTTGTTTTAATAAGCTGTATTAGTATATGTTCTGGCTTTTAGTACATGTTAATCATTGCCCTCAGCCAGAGAAGTGAGTATGTATTTTATTTTTACCTTTTAAACTTTAATTGAATCATTATGGGTGAAATTATTTGGCCCAGCCTGCGTAGTAGGAAGGCCATAGACCAGCATCTAAATTTTATCCTGTGACTCCAGTTGCAGTCAGGGCCAGGGAAATTCCTCCCAGAATGGATGCTTCACAGTTAACTTTCATTTTGTTAACCTTTGTAATTGTTCAGGAAGAAAAATGAAAATTTAATTTTACTGTCCAATGAGCTGGTGAAATATTAACCTCATTACTAAGGCAGATCATTGTACTAATTGGTGCTTCTCTGTACAAGAAGATAAATTGAAAAATGAATTAACCCTTTATGAATTAGTGTAAGGATTGTTCTTTTCCAGATAGATTACTTGAAATATCTGTAACACAGTGAAAAGACCACTCTTAAAATGTTACTGAAGGCTAATATGATCTGTACTAAAAAGGTAGTGTGCAGAAATATGAACAATAAACTACAATTTAGTATGAGGCTAAGTTAATTTTAATTGCCTGTTTGAATACTAGAAAATAGGATTCTATTTAGCACTGTGTTACAGCACTGAGTGTTGGTTAAGCATTCTAAAAAGTTGCACAGTAACTGTGCATGCAAAAATGTCTCTTAAAAGGTGATTTTAAAATTAACTGCTTTGAGAAGAGTATAGACTTTGTAATTTATAACTAGAAAATGATACTTATAATGGATTTATTTTAATTGGTATGGCTACATTTTCTTTGTTTAGACATTTTGAAAGGATCTTTACTAGGATAAATTGAATTTGAACTTAACATGATTTTGACTGAAGAGGAAAAATTATACTGTACTCATTAGACATAAAGAAAGGATTTATCAGAACTAAAATACACTATAGATTTTTGACAGATTTAGAAACAAATTTACATGAAGGTCAATAACCACAGCATTTATTTTAGAGGTAGTTGTCTCTTAAAGGAAACATGATGAAAACATTAGGTCTTTTTCAGATTAAAAGATAAGCAATTTTTAACCATTAAGATTTTTTAGAAGTGATAGTATGTTATGAAAAATTTTCATGTTGTGGTATGAGATAGAAAATATACTCCTTAATTTCATATTTAAAGGAGCTTCTATTTAGCATCCGTAATAATAAAATTATCAAGTGGCTTTTTGATTGTAGGTTTTATTGCAATTCAAAAATCATAACTGGTGTACACATTTTTTTTTCCTGTATATTATGCTATGTGTGTTATACCTGTATTCTATACCTGAGAACACATTAAACTTTTACAAATAAAGACCAGCTTTTAAGGCGTATCGATGGTTACACATATACAGACAGAGAGGTATAGCTAAATGTTTTTAATTGCAATTCTGTTGTCTTTACCCTTGATATTTCAATTTTTAGCTGTTCTAACTGAGTGCTTTTTCATGTATAATATATAGCAGTAGAACCATTTCAATTGAATGATGTGTTCTATTCCTCTTAGAAGTATTTTAATGAATTCTTGCCATATTTAAAGTTTTAGTAAATAATAATTTTAAGGCGATTCTAAAAACCCTATCTTTTATGAAGTAGATGTACTTTCATTCCTAGTCGCAGTGTGCTCAGTATGCTGCTGACAGAAGAGAGGAGGAGAAGATGTGTGATCATCTTATCAGCGCTGCTAAGCATCGAGATCATGTTACAGCCAATCAGCTGAAACAGAAGATACTCAACATACTAACAAATAAGCATGGTGCCTGGGGAGCTGTTTCTCACAGGTAAGCTGCAAATGTAAAATGTGTTAATTTTAAATATTACTTTCAAACTTTAAGAAAAGCAGTCATTGTGTAACTGAAATACAAATGTATTATGAGCTAGTTTTGCTAAAATATATTTTCTTGGTTGGTCTTTTGTTCAACTGGTTCTTGTGAGGTCCTCTTTACTAAAGATTCACAGATCAAACTCCTTTATGGACTGCAAACATAATATTTTACCATATTTTAAACAAATTGTAATGGGTATTTGTTGATTATAATGCAATTTTACTGTTAGTATATAAGTAGGTTTTGAGCTTCTTACCAGTATTAGAATCTGAGTGAAATGTTCTAAATGAGATATTGAGAGATGTAGAGATTTACATGTAGATGTTGACAGAGGAAGCCTGAAATAAAGAAGAGAGAGTCAAAATGACTTGTCTAACATTATAGCGTAAGTCAGTGTTAGAATAACTAGCAGAACGAGGTCACTTGAGTCACTGTCTAATGCTTTCTTCTGTTTAGAGATCTTTCTGTGCAAGTAACGAACTGGTAAAATCCACTGGTAAATCTTAACTATCCTACAACAAAACAGTAATCACAGCCATGCACAGTCAGACTCTGTATGCTTAAAGCAAAACATATTGTACTTAAATGTTTCAGGTGCAAAGCTGAACATTGCCAAAGTGCAGCTCAATTCTACAGGTACTCCTGTTAAGAAATAATAAGATAAAAAGCATGATCCAAAATATATAATTCTTACTGTATTCAAGTGATAACACAGTATTTGAGGTTTTAATCAGAGCTGTGATGAATACTGTTTTTAAAAGTGCATTCTATTCAACATAGAGGTGAAATTAAACATTTTCGTATACCACACAAAAAAAACAGAGCCTTGCTCTTCTGAGTCACAAAAATAGCCAGTCGCTAAGGTGCTGACCCTCATGTGGAAGACTTGATCTCAAATTGCTCTTTTCCTTTGTTCAGAGCAAGGTCTTGAACCTGGGTCTGCCATGTGAGTGCCCTGTCTGCAAAACTAAAGAATGCCAAGTCTCTCTCTTGTTTGTGCATTTTAGCCACATATTTGATTATTTATTCAAAGTGAAGCAGCTCAAACAAGAGAAATCAAGGAAATTTTGCTTCCAAATATCTAAATTTTTATAGTTTAATTTTCTACTTAAATCCTGTTTAAGTCTGCTCTGAGTCAGGCAGAACAGATCAGAAAGTCCCATTTCAGCTCTGAAAAACCTTTTCAGTAAAAATCTAGTTGAGACTGTTAGACTAATACAAAAACTTTTCTCTAGATAAATATTTTCTTTCAAAAAATCTATTTGAATGTAGCTTGAATACATACCTAGGGCTTAAGCTTAAGCTTATTGGAAAAGTTGTCAAATAATAAATTTGACACATCAGTAATAGTGTTTAATAAATACCACATATACTGTTCATTCTTTTTGTCATACTGTCTGGTTGGTTTTTGCAGTTATACGGTTTTAAAAAAATGTGATTTTTCACATTCATCACCCTTATATCTTTGAAAGAAATCACTATTACCTGAGTGATGATAGAGGTGTATTTATTTTTAAGGTGGTAGAAAGTGTAGAAATTCAGTCTTACGAAAACTCTGTAGTCTAATGCCAGAGACCTGCTGGTGGAAATCACAAAAAGGACATGTAGAAGATTGTGATATGATTAATTCAAAACAACCTTAGTCCATAATGGACACTTTCATTATCTCTAGTTGAGGCTTAAAACTGTCTATCTGGGGACTTGAGCTTGATGAATATAAGTGCAATTTTCAGTCCTTTTAATGTCTTTGAATTGTTGAATAATAATATTGTTGCTTAAGTTCGTGCATGGTTGCAGACACTTTACAGGCTTATGTCAGTTCCCGGTCACTAACTTTTTCAGGAGACCGTCTCTTCTTTGGGCCAGATAACTTTCCTCTCTTGGGTTGTTGATGGCATCCTAAATGACAACAGACCACTGCTGCAGCTTTTTTTGCTCTTCAGTCTATGATAGTTTTTGATGGGCCATGAAGCAGCTTGACACCTGTGACAAACCTATCAAATTTCTTACACCAAGCAAAAGCAACTCTTATTTTATTCCTGTCATGCCACTTCCCTGATGTGCCTGCTTCTCAATTACTTTCAGTACTGCTTTCCCATTTTGGCACTCTCTGTGTTAGGTGCAGCTGTTCACCTGGTTGTATTTTAGCTGCAGGGTGCGGCTTAACCTGGAGAAGGGGGGGCAACAGCACAAGGTCTCCAAGAAGGTCCCCCATTTGCAGGAGCCAATCAGGAGGAAAATGGCCTTGCACTGGAGGTGTCACCATGTGTGCTGTGGCAGCTGTGCCATCCACCACACGAGTGCACCTTCTGTCAGGAGATCTAGTGGACTGTGAATGGAAGAGCCTAGGGTGGCAGCAGGTCAGGGGAAGGCCCATTGGGAGAGCCTCTGAGCCTTGTGAAGAACCAAGGCCACTGGTTCTCAGTGGGCAGATTTAAAAGGCTTCAAGTGCGGGAAGTAGAGAGGGGTCTCATTAAACTGCTTAGACACAAAAGGCAAAACCTGTTGTTAATTAGGTAATTCCTCCAATACTCTATATGATGCAAATTGGGGTGGGTTTTAAAACTGTACATGCTTCTGATCTTGGCCAACAGGAGTTACAACAGGCCTCAAGTCTCCCTTTTTAATTCCTGACCAACAGTTACAACATTAGCGAGTTCTTTATAAACTGTGATTTCTCTCTATCCCGGGAGCTACAATCTGACTGGAACACAGAGTTACTTAAGAATACAAACAAACAAACAAACAAACAAACAAAAATAGGTTGACACTCCAGACCTCTGTAGTGACCACCATTTCTTTTGGGCAGAGTGTTCCTAGTTTTGAAGGCACACTGCTGGTGTCCTGTCCATCTCTTGCACCGGAGACTCTTTGTTGAAACAGTGAATTAGGGAAATTGTTCTCAGGCCCAGGAGGGACAGAGGAAGAAATAGGCAACTGCCTCTGCATGATCAATACCTGGGCAATAGCAATGCCTTTTGACATCCAAAATGGGTAAGATAGGTGAGAAACTATTTGTGGGGGGAAGAGTATGATTCTTGAATCTTCAATTCTTTATCATATACACAATCTACAGCTACTGCTTTACTCATAATTGTAGCATACAGTACATATATATGTGGTTTTGTTTATCTCTCTGCAAGGTAAAGAAAAATTTTCTTTAACATAGGTTCTTTAACATAGGTGCTCATGTTATGAAATATTAAGGTCTCATTTCATGAAATATGACCCAGCTGTAGACAATTTTTTTCCTTGTGTTTGCAGTTCAACACGATGAGCTTGTAAGCCCCTCCATCTTTTTTGTCTGCATATGCTGTTTTTGCAAAAAGCAACAAAAAGCATTTACTGTGCTTAATCTGTAGGTGCCACAAAGTTTACTCTTTGTTCATTAATAAACGAAGAGACTATTAAGAAACATAGAAACTTAGCACTAGGAGGAAAAACAAGAGGTCTGATAAATTAAATTCTATAGTATTTGTAAATTATAAATTTTAAATAGATTATCATAAACTCTTCTCAACGTATCTGAAGAAACAAGAATGAATTTGAATGGTGTGAGTCAACAAAATACCATATGAAACTTGTTAACTCTAAGTTAGTTTATAGTTACATAAAGATAGCTGAATTAGGTGACTTACATTTCAATTAACTTCTTAATTAGCTATTAAGATATGAAGAAGAATTTAATTATATGCAAGTGCTCCACCACTTGAATAAATGCCTGCAAACACAATAACATTGTACAACCTCTCTGTTGTACATTAATCAGTCAGTACAGTTTGAGTTGGTCTGAGAACCTCTTTACTCTTTCATGTCCTTCTGTCTAGAAATGGTAAATAACAGTTTTGAAAAAAAAATATTTTGTATTGCTTATCAGTGTTAACTTCTTTCCCCCTTCATAAATATTCTCCCTTCACCTCTTAAAGTGAAAACCAAGTTCTTTTGCTTGATTTCATGCAGGTATGAGCATCAGCTCCTCTACAACAAAAGGAAATTGTTGAATCATCTTCTTTCCTCCTACATATCTCAGACAAAAAATAATGGATTTCAAAATAAATCTCATTAGTTTGTTATAAATCCTGTTTGTGCCCTTAAACCAAACTAATTCTCTATTCCTCATGTTGGCAATCTGATACTTTTAAGTATCTTGTAATAGCTTACCCTAAACATACTGTTTTCCCTTTTTAAATTTCAGTGTTATACCAAAATTAGAATTCTGCAGGTTTTTCCCATTCAGATGAGAAATTGATGAATTGGTTATTTCTTTGATGCATTGCCACTTATTCAGCGTGAACCTGCAACATCCTATTTCCTTGAACTCAGGAAGAATCAAACAGAGTGTTTCATAGCTTAGCGCTCAAAGCTTCTTTAAGCCAGCACTTACCCTTAGCTGTTTTCAGGGTTATAGTCTTCATGTCACAACATATGCTTCCTTCTGTCTTCTCTGTCAGCTTCATATGGTGCTCCTCTTCCTCCCCATCTGCTTCTCTCCCTGTACACATCTTTCTTAAAAATAAATTAAAAAAAAAAAAGTTTAGTGAAACCTGTCTGTACACACAATTTAAATTCCTTATTGGCCATATGCATGCCTGTGTTTTGGGCCATAATCTATTACCATGTTTGTTTGGAGTATTCTCTTATTTCAGCTTCTTAGTTTAATCAAGTACCTCAACTTTTCAAAAACTGTTATTCAATAATACTGTATATATAGCTCTGCCTCTCAGTTTCTATAGGTTTAAGGCAATCTAGGGCAATACAGAGATTTCTGAGTTCCAGATTGTGTTCTAAATCTAAATATAAAATACTTGTCATAGGTATTTTCATATTACCAGTTTTGATATACACAGGAGGATTGCTATCATGAGAAAAATTACATTTAAAAATGAGACTGGGTTCTCTTGCTTTCTGTGATTTGATGAAGGAGGTTCCACCTATATTAAAGCAGCTTTACCAAATAGCAAGTATACAAGGGCTTTTTCTGTTCAAATCCATCTTTGGTTAAACTAGACACCCATAACAAATTAATCATTCATGGTGGAGGGCAGAGCTGTCAAACTCATTCTGTAGTGAAGACCAAATTCGTCTGGGGAGACAGGCTGGAAAGAAAGTTTCTTGCCAGACAGCTAGTTCTGCCTCTCACTGTAGCATGTGCTTCTGCAGAGACTGGGTTCTGCTGGGGGCCAGGGGGGAGAGCAGAAAGAGGAGAGATCCCCTTTTCTTAGCTTATGGGGCTTTACAGTTGAATAAGTTGATTCTAGGATGACACTGCTTCTAAACCAAATGTTTCCAGTTTACAGCAAGGGAAACCAGAACACAGGAATTTAGTAAGGAGTTCCCCTTACAGCCAGCCTTTGGCTTGCTCTGACTCCATCGCTATACTAGCTGCTGTCTTGAAGAGTTCAGAGAGACACAGAACCTGGCCTGTCCCTCATTGCAAATCAGCTTTATCTGATTTAGCTATTCATTTATTTCTGGCTCATTTTAACTGCTAGGCATAAATTACAAAGGAAGCTTTAGAACAGTGGAAAAGATGTAGGATCAGGTCCTGTCTACTGGATCCAGCAGTGTGGTTTACATGCCTGTTGTTAGAGGGCCTGTTAAGGTTCTGCAGTTTTCAACATATTCTGTAAGAACTATGAATTTTCTATGTTCCTGGAATTGGTGGAATCTATTTTTCTTTGCAGAACAGATCCATCCAGATTGATCTAATGGTACCTGCACACTTTTCAGCTCATTCATTAGCTATCCTGATTACAAGTTCAGAATAAGTAGTTCTGAGATGATTTCATTAGAACAAAACATTAAGAAGATGCATTTCTGTCTTCTGTTGTTTTTACTTAACTGCACTACTTGAAATACCTTGAGATCAACAAATGTTTCAGGATTATTCATATTTGAGGTCCAGTATTAGTCATCCTTCTGTAGCAGATTTTAAACATAAATATGAGTGAGACTACTTTTCTACTCTGATCACTTTTTTGTAGTATTTTACTATTTCAGTCCCCTTCTAACCTTTCTTCCTATGCTTTCAACTTTGTACTGCTCCTTCTCCTCTGCACCCATTATATTACATCTCCTACCCATTGTGTACCCTCTTCCTTTCTCCCTCCCTGATTGCTTGCCACTGTGGTGGGAGGCAGAGACTGTTTGAAGGAGTTGTTGCTAGAATTGCTTTGATGGAAAGCATAATGACAAGCATGATGGAAAAAGGGGGATAGAGGAATTCTGTATCATTTTCTAATAATAGGAAGATAGATGCAGCAGCATATTTGCAGTATAGAGATACCTGCCAAGAAAGGACTATTGAGTAACCAGAGATGGGCTGTATGAGTGAGTGCACAGTTTGCTTATGTGAGATTTATTCAGTTCTGTATTTGTGCAAAGTTACTCAGTTGTTTTGAACTGTGGTACTGTTCACTATGGATTTTTTTCCCACCACTACAAGAAACCTCTGAAGAAAATAGTTTCTTTGGAAAGAGGTAGTGTTTTCCAGTGTCGGGAAACACATGGTACTCAGGGAAGTCTTGTTCAGCTCTACAGAAGACTTGTTTATTTCTGAGAAGTACAGTACACTGTATTTCATAGTAAAGAAGGAAGGCTTCAGCATTTTCTTTCACATTATTACTTCTGAAGTAAGAGCATTATTTTTCCTTCTTTATTCTTACTCTTCAGTATGTCCTCTGTTTCTGCTTAAAATTTGTTTTTCCCCTTTTGCTTGATGGGAAACACAAAGGAAAGTGTGGTAATATTGTTTTTCTTTAAACTTTAGAAAAAACAGATCTTTAGATGTCAGTAGAGTCTTTAACTGGAACAACAATCAGAGTATATATCCAAATTGCATGCAGTAAACTTTATATATAGTAGCAGTAACAGGGGAATTTTAAAGTATACCTATATTAAAAGGAGGGCCAACCTTAACAAACCAAGAGGGACTTGTGCTCCTTCTTAAGTCTAGCTGTAGAGCTAGCATGTGCACATGCAGCCATTCAGCTTGCAGGATACCAGTCACAAGAACAGCCATAATGGTTCAGACCAGTGGTCCATCTAGCCCTGTAACCTATCTTCATCTGTAAGTTAATGCTTAAGAAATACAAAGACAGGGCAAGTTGACAGGGTAGGTCCATCTAATACCCACTCAGACTCCTTGAATTTTCAACTCAGGATTTCCTGAGGAGTCTCAATTTTAGTCAGTATTGATTTTGAAGTTTCCTCATCTCAGCAGGACTTTAAAGTCCAGCTGCCTTTCTTCATGTTTTCTTAATTGTTCCTGCGGTAGAAACAACCTCTACAGTGGGTATCAGCAGACTGGACTAACAGTTGCTAGTATTGGACAACATTTTTAGCACCTGTACTCCTTCTTTCCCTTCCTCCAATTTAACAGAGGTAGAAACTCAGTAGAAACCATGAGGGAAGAATTTCTCATTGGACAAATAACATTTCCCTCACATGATTCTCAGTTTTTCTCCCATGCCTATCTAGTAATATAGCAGTGGATTTCCCATCTTCTCCATATGTAAGAATAGAAAGCAAATAATAAAAAAGGAACAAAAGCCATAGATTAGAAAATTCTGAAAAAGTAAGTTTTATGTTTCTAAGGAGGCCTTTTTTGACAGAAATTAAAATTATTTGATTTATTATTTATTTTGTGACATAAAATGGGTGAGAAGCGTCATAGTTTTAAGTCACAGTAAGCTGTTTTAGTACAATTACACTCGAGGATTCTTTCACGTGTGATGCTTCAAGTAGATTATAGAAGATGAATACAAAGCTGTAATTTATTTTTTTCCCTAAGAGAAACATCTGTAGTGCTTTGACAGATTTCTCAGACATTTTTGCTGGAAACATCAGAAATGCAAAGTTTAACCAGAAGTTAATACCCAGTGCAGCCATTTTGATTCACCTCCTCTCAAAACCTTGATATGTGTTGCAGTTTTTTATTTGAAATATATTTATGTCCAATCATATGTTTGTTAAATAATTTGAGACATTCAGATTAGGGTCGGGAAAGGAACTGAAGATCAAGTCACCCTCAGGCACTGAGGCAGGCATAGTCTGGTATATCCCTATCACATACTTTGCATACCCCTTTCTTTGGGGCAGAGAGAGTGGAATTCTGCAAACACCTTAGAAAACTTGTTCTATGTCTTTGATAACTTCATAGTTGAATTTGAATGTGTATTACAGGATCATTTGCTTTGCTACAAACCAGATTAATTACACCTGGTTTTAAACCTAACACTTCTCAAAGTCTTTGGAAGCTAATACTGTCCTTTCAGGCTGTTGACTTCCAGACTAGGAAAACACAGTTTTTTCAGTCTTCCCTTACTGATTACATTATCTATCTCTTGTAAAATGTTGGTGTCTTGCTTTAGATTCCTTGCAGTATGCCAACATCTTCCTTAGAAAGAGGTACTGCAATCTGGGCATTTGATTGCAGGTGAGCCCTCAACAATGCACGACTCTGCTTAAGTTTGTTTCACAATATAGCTTTACTGATGCAGCTTGAAATGAGATTGTAGGCTCAGTCAGTACTTCCCAGAAGCAGTCTGCAGGCTCTTCCTCCCTTCTAGTAACTGACAATCACTTGCTGCTTTGTATCTGTGCTTGTAATGGTTTTTAAGACTATTGTCTCTCTCTTTAATCTTACAGATTTTAGACTTTTAAAGTAATTTTGAATTATTGTTCTCCTGTGCTATTCTTACAATTCTTATAGCTTGTTATCACCTCAAGTTTTATCGTGGATTTTCTCTGATTCTTATTCAAGGTTGGTAATGAAAAGTTTAATAAAGCAGAATTCAGGAAAAAACCCTCTTGAAAGTATTCCAAATCTGGTCACGAACCTTCGCTACTTGCTGTAAAAAAAATCCAGGTTTTAACCATTCATGTATTCCTCTATTATATTGTTACATATTTCTCTTAGTCTATGAGAACAGTAAGTACTCTTATGTCACCATTCTGATTATGGTGTAGATTAATAAACAAAGAAATCAAATGGCAAAGATGTAAAGGAAATTGCTTGTTCATAATAACTACATATTATATTGTTTCATATTAATTAGCAAATTGATAAATTCTTCTAGTATCTTTGCACGTATCAAAGGTAAATATTCATTTATGATGCATTTAGTGAGTTTTTTGCCTTTTAAGATCACATACCATCCTTTTCCAGTCATCTGGAATCACACCTATCCTCCAAAAATTTCCAGATAACTGCTGAGTGATCAGGGCTTGCCCTCTCCTCCTCCTTTTTTTCCCTTGTTACATTTCTATTATGATTATGTGAGTTTATTATGGAGCTCTTGACTATGACCACATTGGTATTTTAGTGTATTTTATCTTCCTTCCACATCAGAATTGTTGTGTGTGTAATTTTGGTTGGAAATGCAAACACTGTTTCAGTGATTATTTTCAGTCTAGATAGATTTCCTCTTAGATATTCTCATGAAAAAAATCTTTAACTAGTCAGAATCAAATCTACAATACCTTTCTGGACTTAAGCTACTTTTCATCTTAGGATACACAAGTATACAAAACTTATATGTTTTTATAAATTATTTTTTTCTTAAGATTTTTAATTTTAAATAAATTATTTATTTTAATATTATTTTATTAATTGAGCCCTTTACCAGAAAGTTTTATCTTCTTTCAGTCTGTTATTTAATTTTAGGTTTTATAATAATTCTTGTCTCCATCCTCTTTCTGAGGTGATGGTAGAGATTTTTCTGTTATACATCTAACTTTTTTTCCTTTTAGCATTACTTTCAATAAGTATGTTTCATACTTGTTTCTAAACCTCAGAGGAAGTAAACTATTATGTGCTAAACAAAAAGTACTTTGTTCTTGTTTTTCAAAGGAACAAATCCTGATTTGTCTTGGCAAGCTTCTATGATGCCAGCCTAAGTTTTATCTTCTGGATACTAAGACTTCTTAGTTCCCATATTTCCCATTTTCCTCCTTGCAGTCTATGAGCAACTATGTAATAAATGTAATAGACTGATCCATTTTTCTTCTCTCCTTAGTTGTTGGTTTGTTGTTTTTTTTTTCTCCTCCTCCACAGAAAAAAAAAATAATAAATCTTCAAGGTGATTTTTTTGTTCCCCATTTTTGCTTCCCTGTAGTACAACATCATTTTCCTTAAAACTAGTTTATAGCTTTCCTAAGTCAAATGCATCAACCATACAGGTCATCTAATGCTAAAGAGAAAATATTTTATCTCTGCATAGCATGTTTTTGTTTCAGTTCATAGTCCCATGTTTGAGGAAATGAAAGATCTCCTCTCAGCAGTGTCTGTTCTGTCCTTATATCCGTATCTTAACCATCAACCAGAAATAGTCTGTGCTTGTGCCCATTTCACTTCATCTTCTCTGACTGTGCAGTAATTTCTAAGTTGCTTGGAATCATATCTTAGTATAGGTGTCCAACTGCTGCTCCCAAGTGCTGTGTAAGTGGTCCCGTTTTCAGGCGTACAGGCAGAATGTTGTTTTTTGAACAGAGACCACCAGCCAGAGCCTTGTCCCTTCCTTCTTACCTTAATACAGCTTAGCAGGAAGGTGCCTTCGGTTTGGTGTTTCTGTATGCATTTTGTCAGCACAGCCTGTATGTTCACAGATATTAACTATGAAGATCATCTTTACACAATTCACTTTTCTGATTTCTGAAAAATATTCCCCACAGACACTGCTCTTTTAATTGATCACTGCTGGGTTTTTTTAGTTTGATTTTGGGGTTTTTTTTAAATGAAAAAAATAAATTTACACAGGTTTATTTTGACTGATTCAGAAATACCATGTCTGTTTTGTCATAGACTTCACACAACTTGAAGGGGGTTGCTGTACTTGATTATACTGCTTTCCTCATTGATAAAATAGATACGGTAATGCACAGTATAGTTCTAAAGAGTAATTAAATAATTCAAGATGATATTGAAAGTTCTGTGTAGGTATGGGTTTTTTATCTGTTTTTACATGGCTTGTATAGATTTGGTACATTTATTATTATAGCATTTACTTTTTCTATATAATGGTGTTTTTTCTTAATCTCTAAACCCTGGGGTATTTTTCAGCAGTAATATCTGTTCACATAGAGGTTTGACATATATGTAGATAGATTTATTGTACACTTACTGACATAAAATATCTGATGATGACAGGTTGCAAGCTTCTCCCAATATTTGTGCTCCCCAGTATATTGATATCTGTTGTCAATAGTATAGCCTGCTGGTTAGGTTGTAAAGCTCCATTGCTCAAGAGTGTTATATTTTGAAGTCATCTGTCATGGATGTGTTGTAGAGATAAGAGACTATTTATGTTTATGGCATTTTAAGTAACTCAGTAAAACCCTTTAGAATATACAGAAAAGGCTTGCTTACTGTCATCACTGCTCACTTAATCCTGTGACCTTGACATGATAGTATGCCCATAAAGCTCCCTGCGGGTAGTTCAATAAAATAGATGAACATCCGAGTCTAATGATTGTTTCAGCTTCAGGAATATACCGCCTTATGCCATAAATATTTCTTAAATGTTCAATAGCGCTGAACCATTTTAAAACCCAATAATGTAACAATTCTTCCAATTGTCTAGATTATTAGAAAATCCACAAAAATATTCATAAGCCACATGTACTTCTGCTGTTCAACTGGAGAATGCTACCATTGTTTAAAAAAAAAATAAAAAAATCTGTATACACAATGCCAATAGACTAAAATTAAAATGAACTTATTTCTTAAAATTTAGGTTTACTTATTTTTCAGATTCCCATTGTTTTTTCTCTTCTCTCCTGATAGCAAATTGTATTTATTAAGTGGGAATATTTTGTGGGTTTTTTATAGTCATAATCTGAATCTAGGAAAGATTAATGTGTAAGAAATTTCTTTTGATGATTTACCAGAAGTTATGTTTGCACTAATGGTAGGAAACAGTAAAAACATACGTAAAGAGGCAGCTAAATTTGACATCTCTTAGGCCCAATTTAGAAATACAACTAAAGCCTTTGGGATACTTTGCCATAAGAGGGCCTTAATTTTTATGAATAATATCTCTTTTGCTCTGTGAAAACATGGGGGAAGGTAAAGCATAATATTTTTGCTTCATGGTGCATGTAATTGTTGTTTTGGTATTATTAAAAAAAAGTTAATTTAATTTTTTTTTTTTAATGTATAGACATTCAAGATTCTGATTTCTGTTAGCTAACAATGCATTATTTTCAGATACATAGTCTTTTACATTGAATAGTACCCCAACTTCTCGTGTTTCCTTGAATAAAAAATGTTGATGACAGCTTAATAGAAGAGGAAATTTATTTATTGAACTTCAGACAGTATTTTCAGTGGTAGAGTTTCATACTGAACTGTTCAGTTAAAAATCTATGAAAATTAATCGATTGAAACCTATCAGGAAAGAAGAGCAGCCAGGAGCAGGAGTAGGATGTGATACATATCCACCAGAACAAAATGGAATCTGCTATCTTTTCTGATTCAACCTCGGTTAAGTACCACTGAGAAGTGCGAGAGAAATAAAAACTAGCCCACATTATCTAGTTAAATGCCACGCAAGGTTGAATAAGAAAAAAAATAGTTTATTTCATAATAATCTTTCCACTTGAGATCATAATGAAGAGTTAATGAAAACCTCTGTTTGTATATTCTTGGAGGACCCAGACAGACAAACTGTTTAATTGTTTCCCAAGTATACATTACTTTTCATTTTTAACAGTTTTGGAAATAAAAATCTAAAAAACTCTGTGATTGGGACCTTGTGGGAATGGCCACCAATTTATCTGATAATGGCCTCAATGAAAACTATGCTGTCTATTAAATTTTAAGAAAGAAGGTGTCATAAGGGTTTGAGGCCTGATGGAATAACCCAAAGTATTAAAATTAGTATAAAAGATAGCTGGGAATTTATGTACAATTCAATGGTGTTAGAGGAATATTATCAATTTTCTTTAAAAACAAATAAATTACTTTTTACATACAAATTATGTTTTTCCATTAGTGTAAATGATCCTTTAGCATATCAGATATAGTCAGGCTTAGTTTTCAACTTATTTTTTTGTCTAATGATACTGTGTTTGTGGCTGCTCATCTTTGGTGATGAGTGTATTCTCTTCCCTGGAAAGAAATAGACATGTTTATTTCTGAAAAGACATCCAGTGGAGGCCAGGTACATCAATTTTTCTAATGTGTGTGTTCCAGAAACTAAATCTACACATTATATGTTGGGTTTCAGCTATGGTATTCCCTGTATATCTGCATCATTTTATGATCTTTAGCCAAACTATAAACACTGTTATTGCCAACCATGCAGGGAAGTTCAAAAGGTTCTGCTGGACACCATTAAATTTTAAACAGAGACCTTTTCTTAGGAATGTCCTATTCTGAAAGTACTAGAATAGCTCCTTTATTTCATTGACACAGTGACAAATTACTAAGGGCAGCTCTTTCAATGCAATATTTATTTAGAGGATTCCACTTCTTTAAAAGTAATCAACAAATTCTTAATTTGTGTACACTAAAATAATAAAAAAAAAAACCTTCTAAATTCTTGTTCTCTAGTATTAGGATTAAGAAAATATATTTACTTTTCCGATTCTTTTGTTAAATTTAACTTTTCACAATCCCCACAATAAAGTTGTAATGGTTCTGTTTTCTAAAAGATATACATTCCTCAGGAAAAATCTCTGCTGTGAAAACGAGAAGGCCACAATGGACATTCCCTTACAAGAGAACTTCTACAGGTTCCTGTTGTCATTCATGGTTTACAAAACATTTATAAGATGTTAAATTACAAGGAGGTTTAGAGGTCGCTTTTGGTAAATTAATAGTTTCCTAGCTGCTGGCTTCATAGGTTCTCCGTTAGCTCTAGTACTTAGAAGTTTTTATTATTATTTTTCTCCCCGTATCAGTTGGTAATACCAGTTGTAAAGACAAGACACATACCTTCTGCTGGTACTTTTTCAAACATTTTAGAAATTCATTTCTAATATCATCACAGACATTAGAGAAGCATAAAGGTCAGTGAATGATATAATTAGCATACATATAACTGAATGATGATATTGGTTCCAGAAATTGCACTCACTTGGACACCTAGAGGTGAGGTGGAGAGGGAGAGGGAAATTTTTATACTACTTGACAAATACCATTTGACTGAGAAATAATTGTAGGTGTGACTAAAGAGTCATTTTGTAAAGCCTTTGAGTTTAGACCTGGCAGACAACCAAATTTGGAAGGATCTGGAAGCAGTGGTCCTTACTCCCCAGTTTTTATTTTCATGTCTGACATCAACATTGGAACTGTAAAGTATTAGTCAGGCATTTGTGTTATGATTTGAGATGCCTGAATTTCAAATTAGTAGCACTTTTTTTGATTATTTTGAGAGCAGAAAAGAAAGGGGTGGATCTTCTCCCTTTCTATAACCATGCTGACCACTCTTCACTTTGTTCTCTTTCTGATGGTAAAAAAGGCAATCAGCAACAAAATTGAAAAGTTTCACTATTCCAACATCGGTGCAGAAACATTAAAGTTTGAAGTCCTTTATAAACTGGAATAATTTTCAGGAATTCCAGGAAGGAATAATATCCTTAATTGAAATTCTAAACTCTGATCACATTTTACAGTTTGCATCAAGAAGCAAAACTCTTAAAGTCATTGCCTGAATTTATCAAGGAGGTAAAGATTGCTGGTATATTCCAACATTTACTCTTTGTTTACATTAACAGCTTCCTTTCTTTTTCTTTGCTAAACCAGCCAGCAATAAGGAAGAGGGAACATAGTTTAAAGGATTTATAGTTGTGGGGTCTGCAGCCCCTTCCTCAGATTTCTCCCTAAACACAATTGACAGTGCAATTCAATTTAGAGCCAATTCTTTGCCTCCATTTACATTATCTAGTTGTTGCCTACCTTCTGAAACTTCCTGTAGATTGGAATCAATTAAAAATTCTAAATGACACTGTATTGAGTATCCTGAGTAGTTTTTACTCTCTAGTATATGGAAAACAGGAGAATGTAACATGCATAATTTATCTGGATATTTCATTTATTGTGATCAGGAATTAAGAGATAAAAGTACCGTAAAATGTAGTTTCATTTTGTGTACTGCATTGTGGTTGTGCTCATGCATGCATTTATACCATAGTATGAGTTAAGTCACAGAGTATAGTTTTTGAGATTTTCTTCAGTACTGCTGCTTAATTATTTTGAGTTTTGTGGTTTAATTATTTATTTGAATTTTCAGTCTTACAAATTATATGCTTGGTCATATTTCTTAAGCAACTGAGTAATGCAGGAACATTTTGCATGTGATTTTGGGAGAGCTGTTTTTCTGTGGGTCAAGAAAGCAATAAGAGTGAAAAAATGATGTGCTATTTCTGTGCTCTAAATGTTCTGCAGCAGTAGCAGCAGCTGAGCAACTCACTGTTATTCAATGCTACATTAACTTTTCCATTAATGCTGGTGCTGTAAAATATGAAGCCCTTAAGCATTGTGAAGTTGCTGTCTGATTTTTGTTCCTTTACTTGGCTGCTGTATATTTGCATGTTATAACCATTATATGGATAATCACCATCATTACTTTTTAGAAGGTCATTCTCTTCTTCTTCTGAACATAGTTAGATACAGAAAAGCCTTAAAAGAGAAAGGGTCTTTAAACATGTTCACTATAAATGCTGTCTTTTTAGTTATTTGCTACTATCATTATATGATGGCAGCCCATGTGAAAGCAAGATATTTTGTTTCTGTATTTATCTTTCTTTCTTCATTAAATAAAAAAAACAAAATCCAAAGTAATGCAAGAAAACAAACTGGAGACCACAAAAAACCTATTTTTTTCCCTAAAAAAACCCCAAAGCAAACAAACAAAAAAACCCAGTCCTGTTAGGGGGGGAAATCATTTTTCAGAAATTATTAAATATTATTTTGCACTGAGATAAATTTTTGTTACATAATAAACATAGTTATTTTTTCAAAATGCTGGATTTTTTTTAACTGAATAATATATGAAGAATAGAATTATTATTATTATTCCAATTTATTGTGATTTTTAAATCTTTGTTGAAAATACACATATTTATGGGAATAGTGGATTTAATAAGTGCCATTAACAAATCACAGCAGCAATTCATGACACTTCCAACCAAGACATACGAACTGTTCCACCCACTCTCCCCTCCAGAATTCACAGTACAGTTCATATGGGAAAGCAAGATTCTTTCTTCAGCTATGAAAGCAGTCACTTTATGCTCTAAATAATGAAGTTATGATCTTGGTGGTGCCAGTGAGGTGACATCTCAAGGCTGAATGAATCATTTCAGTCCTTATCTTTACACCTTGTTTTCTCCATTTGTAATACATGAATATATGGTACTTGAAATACATGAAAATATAGTACTTTACTGAGTGATTTGAGATCTGATGATGGAAAAACAAACAAAAAGAAACCAACTAAAAATAGTGCCCAATTAATATCTTATTTTAAGAGAAAGGTTTTAAAAATTTAGTGCTGTTTTGCTTTATATTTAAACATACTTTAGTCATGTAGTTCTTCAGTGAGTTTTTGCTATGCCTCAGATTCACTGTGTTCACTGTTTTGGTGGTTAAATCATCAGCATCTGAATTAGCATCAGCATCTGAATAACAGGATGAATTTGTGTGATGGCTGATACAGAGTCCTTTCTAGCTGCATGTAGCCATTGCCATTGCACTTAGGGCTCTTTCTGGCATTTTTGGAAGAGAATGAAACTGTTTGACTAACGAGTCCTTACTTCTATATTCAGTCAAATGGTTTTGTTTATTTTCCATGGTTTTCTCTCCCACCTCTCTATCTTACGCAATTTTTGTGATACTAATCTTTCTTTTCTTTTTTTTTTTTAATTCAGATATTTTTATGTTGGTAATATTTGTTTTCAGGTACACATAGGAAGATGAATTTAGTATCCAGATGCTAGAAAAAAACATTATGGGTTTTTTGAGTGTTCCTTGAATCTCATCCCCGAACTGTGTCCTTCCAACATAGGGTTATGATTTTGCTCATTTATTTCTCATATACTGCTGGGAAAATTCTTTTTGCACTTTTATCCAGGGTGTATTGCCTACTGAAAGCTATTCAGTGTCTTTTCTGTATTGATGTCCTGGCTGGATAGTCTACAGCAAGGTGACACTCGGAAATGTTTGTGGTCCTGTCTAGGTAGCTCATAAAGGGGCTTTTTGGGAATAGAAAAGAAGAGGGTAAAAAAATCATTGGTTCAAACCTGTAAATTATTTTTATGCTTTTTTTTTAAATGGAGTAAGATACTATGAAATATGAAATGATTAGGAATGGGAAAAGCTGTACAATTAAAAATTGTCTTACAAAATTACACAATTTTTAATTAATTCAGTATTTTTATCAGTTTGAATGGGCTGTCATAAAAATCAGTAACTACATATGAGCAAAGTAACATATAAAAACATAGTACATTTTGAATGCTGGAGAAAAACAGAGCTCTCTGAAATCACAAGATATAGATTAGAAAAGCCTAAAGTGGAATAAAATCCAATCTGCTTCTGTAAATACTATTATTGTGTAAACATAGGATAAAGATTTTTGTTTCATAAAATAGCTGTTTCTACATTAAGAATTTGTTTTTTTCGTTGAAATCTGGAGAAAAAATCATCTTCCCTGAAGCATTAAGTGATTCTAGGTTTGGGGAGCAACTTAGTGTAATAATTTAATCTTCACTGAGTATTTTCACTTGAAGTCCTAGTTTGTCCTCCTATTCATTAAAACTGAAAAGAATCTCAAGATAGTTGATCAAAAAACAAAGGGAAGTTTTATGATCTTCCTTGATATGAATCCAGTTAAAGGATTAACTGTGTAAAACGACCTCTGAAATGAAAAGGCAAAAATATATTACTCAAAATATTATTTTAACAGTGATTAGCTATTACCTGGAAAAATAGATTTCACTTCACTAAATACAACACTATATTTTGTTGAAAATCAAATTTTACAAAATAAATTTCAATATTTTTTTAGTATGGCAGGGGATGAATGTTCTCCCACAGAGGTTATATCAGAAAATCAATATTTGTAAAATTGAAACAGTATAGGTTTGTATTGATCCATGGGGCTAAATCAAAATGAAAGGCTTTGTAACAGCTTTCTTAGACAGCCTGCTACCCGGTAATGGCAAACTATCAATTTTAGCTTTCCACTGATAAATCAGCTTGAAAATTGGATGTCAATTTTTTTTTTTTTTACTGAAATAGTGATTTTTTTATGCCCCCTAACCTTTCTTGATGTGTTAGATTGGTTTATAAGACTAAGCTCTGCCTTTTTGAAAGCAGTTGTCAAAACTGACATTTAGATATATTTTGAAACAAAACCTAACTCTTAAAGCCTAATTTTGTCTACTAGCTGGCTTGCTGGTAATCATATGTGTGCACCTCTGTGTAAACAAACATGAATGTATGTTTAATACTGAAAATGACATTGATTTCATACTTCAGGTATATAAATTTCTCTCTTTTCTGATCTCTGGAGTTCACAAAGGTCAGGTCTTCAACTGCAGCTTTTAGAAACTAATGTTTCAGAAACTATTTTAGCTTTCAGGGGTTAGGAAGATTGATTTTTCTTTAATTGACTGGTTTTCTTTTTTATTTTGTGTTAAATGAGACTTTATGAAATGATAGCAAGAACATCAGTTTCAGCTGCAGGTTGCAACATGTCCTGAAAATCTATGTGCTTGCTCATTGTTTTTAATAATAGAGAAAAGAGGATACATTTGCTTTCACTCAGAAAATAGATAGCAAAATCCTTTATAATGGTGGGGTAAACCCTTTAATCTGGGTCAAATGCAGTAGTTCTCAGTGACAGCTGACAGTGCCATACATTCATGTCTGTACAGCAGAATATAAGTTAGCTCGAGTGGGTATTGATTGTGAAGTTTGCTGTTGTATAATTACTTTTGGCTGTAGAAAAATGTGGTGTGTATTGATCTAGATGGAAGCCTTTGACTAGCAGTTTCCCTTGGCTAACAGTGAGTGTCATCTTTCAGCCATGATAAATGGTAACACTCTGGGTCAGCATAATTACTTGGTGGTGAAATGAACCTCCTGTACCTTTCTCCTTCTCACACCAAGGAACCACCTTAACCATCTTTATCTGAAAGCCATGATTTACTGAACTAACCAGCCCCTTCATAAAGTCCTTTCCCCCCTCCCCACGGTATGCACCAGCTTTAATTGTTGCTCTATACTATTATTTTAAAAAATGAACTGAACTGTTCTGAATTCACAAGTAAAACTTTTATTTCCCCTAACTCCTGTCAGTCGAAGGAAGCCAGCTCTTCCAACAATCTTTTAGTCTTTGTGTTTGGTGTTTATGTAGAAGAAGGAGGAAGATTAAGGTATTCATCGTTTTCACATACTGCTTTTTAAGTCTTGAAATCAAACGTTATTAACGCACTGGTAAATTATTAGTGTACTGCAATGAAAACTGCGGTGTCAATTTATTGTCAGTAGCCCTTTAATTTTATAGAGTAATGTACACTCTGGATGTGCTGTCTGTTGAGAATAGATGAGGATATCTTTTCACAATATGCTGCTAGAACAGCTTTATTTATAATAATTTTGACACCTCGTTTAATAACAGTTTTAATTATAAGGTTTTTTTAGTATTAGCCATTTTTCTGTTTGCATGTATATCTAATAGGTGACAAATATGATAACAGAAATAAGGAAATCATATTTATTGCTAGAACAAAAAACTATGATGATTTGTATTGTTTGGCACCTTTTTAATGGGGAGTTTTCAATTTGTTATCAATATTTCATTAAAACTTCGTAGCATGTTGTTGAAAATGGATTTGTGTTTACTTGCTAGTAGTGTAATATGGCCCTGGGGTAATGACTTTTTGTTAAGTAATGTTAGTTAAAGAAAATCTGGCAATAGTTTTAGATCATTTTAAGACAGCTGTGAAGGGTTTGGATAAAGGTCATTTTCAATGATTGTGCTTAGTTAAATAAATGTGAAGGGTTTCACAATGGGAATCTTGCTTTTCAGTATGCTGTCATAAATTTCCCTTTAACACATCTGGGAATACAAAGTAAAATGTAGTTGTTTCTGCCTTCAAGGCAATGTATTTTATATTTTCCTTGCTTTGTTTGTTTTCCCCTTATAATGCTGTTTATTCACATAACTACAGTTCAAAGGTTTTCCTTTGTCATAAATTAAATCTTCTATTCTCTGACAGTTTGTGGGACCCGCTGGATATAATTTTCAAACGGTTGTAACTCGAAGATTTTTTGCTGAGATTTAGTCATTAAAAGTGTTAAATTTTCTGACAACTCAGCCTCTATTGTGACCCTGGTTCATTGCTTGCTCTTTCCCTTGGCCACAGCTGGCCTCTTGCTGTTCACAGCTGAAAAGTGAAATCAATGCTCGGTCTAACAAAATGCAGATGAAAGCCATTCTGATCATATATAGTCATTTCCCGTAATTTTATCAGCCTTCAGTTTCTTAAATGATCTCTGGAAATCTTTGTGCATGTGAATACAGTATCAAATTTTGTGATAAAATGTCCTGTCTTTCTGAAAGGTAATACTTTCTTAAGCATTAATAGTGATATACAGCTCACATGGCCATAGCACCACTTTTTAAAATACTGGTCTGCTCCTTCCCCATTCCCTCCTGAAGGGAAGCACCACATATCAAAGCCCGTCAGAGAGCTGCTGGCTGAATCCTGCAGGCTTTGAGCCTTTGGAATCTTGCGAACTGAGGTTTTTATGTTCTACAAGGCTCAGAGCTGGAAAGTAAGAACTCTTACCATGTGTCAATCCACATTGCCATTGATCTCTCATCCTTTTTTTTTTATTTGAGCAAGATTGGTAGGAAAGCTCTGTTGCAGCTAGAGGTGGCAGTGTATGATGTAGCTTAATGCTCCAAAGGTCACAGAACTACAATGAGTTTGATGGAAAACAGCCATTCTCCTTATTTTAAATGGTTCCTGCTTTGATTACAGGCATTTATTATAATTATCAAGAGATTAGTCTGTTGTTATAGAATCCTTGTAATGGAACCATTTAAAAGGAATATAATGGCAGTTTATTGGATTTTGCAAAGGAAAAGAGAACAGATAAAAGTGGTGTTTTTTTAAATGGATCAACTGCTGCCCTAAGCCTACTGATTTTTTCTTTTGTTTAACTTCATGTTTCTTTTAGTTTCACAGTTTTCAGTTACAAACTAAGGAAGTCACTCACTTTTTTCAAATTTTGAAGAGATTTTATTTATAACAGTTTCAACACAGTCTTAATCCTATGCAATTTAGTTGTTGAAGACATTCCTTCCATAAATTAGCTTAAAAACACGTATCATAAAATGTGTACTGTTTTACGCAGCTGCTTAGTGATTTTACTAATATCCTCTTTTTTTAAAATGGCAACAAAAAATATTATTTATTAGAAATAATATATAAAACAAATTATATATTTATATTCTATATAAATCACCCTATCAGCTAGGGTGATTTCTATATTAGCAGAAAGCCATAATATTGATGAAGCTTGGCAATTTTTTTTCATGTTTATATTAATTTGCCCTACTTAACAGTTTACAGTTGTGTTTACTGCACTTACTCCAAAAGAATAAAAGTGTATAAATCAATCATCTTATTCAAATGTTACAGAATACTATTTGTGACGTGGCAGTCAATGTAAGTACTAGATGACATTTTTAAAAATTAAAATCTTGTAAACTTAGGGGGTTTTATACTAGAAATTAATTTATATTTAAAGACCAATGAATTTCACAGTATGTGCAAGTATGTCTTATCCTTTGTATAAATATCTTAAAAGATTTGGGCCAAATCTACATTCTTCTAAAGAGGAATTACAAAGCCCAAGTCATCCTGCTGTTAACCTGAAAGTTAATTGGCTGAAACATAGTTGACATGGGGCTATTTTGATGGCACTGGGGAATCAGCCCCAGAATAACAGCGGAAAATGATATAACAGCAAACTACAAGAATCAGATTACAAGTCTGCTACTCCA
This sequence comes from Antrostomus carolinensis, assembly GCF_000700745.2. Taxonomy (NCBI): domain Eukaryota; kingdom Metazoa; phylum Chordata; class Aves; order Caprimulgiformes; family Caprimulgidae; genus Antrostomus; species Antrostomus carolinensis. The sequence goes on along the minus strand of NW_010330948.1, from coordinate 47,435 downwards.
ATATCTGTTGGCTGGCAGGAGCGGAGGCCAAGGGAGGAGTGTAGTATTTCCCTAGGTGACTTTATTGTGATACTCCCTCAGCATATCCTCCTAGCTTTCAGCAAATTGTAGCTCAGGGACTTCCTGAGCCAGAGGTGATATCCTTGACTTTAATAACTTTTGGTGGGGTTTTTGGGGAGTTTTTTTTGTTTGGGTTTTTTTTTTCCTCTGTGAAAGGAAATGTCTAATCCCTTTAAGTTCTCATGTAAATTTCTTCTGTTCATGATATGGCATGCCATTGAGTTCCACACCTTGAGTATGTTGTGTGAGAAATTCATACGAAGTGCACTTTCATTTGTTTTGAACTTGTTGCTTAATGACTGTATATTCTCCCTAGGTCTTGTCTTAAAAGAAATAGTGAGTCCTTGTTGCCTATTCACCATCTTGATGGTGTTCATAATATCTGTATTATGTTTGTATGGCAAGGTTTTGGTAGCTACACGGGTGGCTTCTGTGAGAAGCTGCCACAAGCTTCCCCTATGTCCGACAGAGACAATGCCAACTGGCTCCAAGATGGATTCGCCACTGGCCGAGGCCAAGACCATCAACAACAGTGGTAGTGCCTCTGTGATAATGTAATTAAGAAAGGGAATTTAAAAAAAAAGCCTGCACATTTTGCAGACAGAATAATGAGAAGATGTGAGAGAAACAACCCTGCGGACACCAAGGTCAGTGAAGAAGGAGGGGGAGAACGTGCTCCAGGTACTGAAGCAGAGATTTCCCCACAACTTGTGTTGAAGACCATGGTGAGGCAGGCTGTCCCCCTGCAGCCCATGGAGGTCCATGGTGGAGCAGATGACGACCTGTAGCCCATGGAGGACCCCACACTGGAGCAGGTGGATGCCTGAAGGAGGCTGTGACTCCCTGGGAAGCCTGCGCTGGAGCAGGCTCCTGTCAGGACCTGTGGCCCCATGGAGAGAGGAGCACATGCCAGAGCAGGTTTGCTGGCAGGACTTGTGACCCCGTGGGGGACCCATGCTGGATCAGTTTGTGAAAAACTGTGGCCCATGGGGAGGGCTCACATTGGAGAAGTTTGTGGAGGACTGTGTCCTGAACTGGAGCTGTTTTACTTGTGTAATAGCCAGAGAGAAGAGAATGACATACACATGTACTTCTCTCTCGTTCCTCACCTACCCTCCCCCATCTGTAATGTGCCAGGCTGTAGCTTTATTGCCATTAGGAAGCTAACCAGGAACAACTAAAGCTTCCTCAACCAGATCCACACATCTACACTGACTCAATATTTTCAAAAGGGGAAAAATAGTAAAGACTTGGATTCTGAACTGGAGCAATGTGGTAAGAGATGAGCCTGGGCCTGAGCCATATGGTTGTAGTCCTTTCATTCCCCATTCCAATTAATGGTTTTCTAGCGTGAAATGAGATAGCATCATCAGAAAAGGCTGGGTGTTCCATTCCACAAAACTCTGGTGATTCATGGGGGAAGCATGTTGTGTCCAACATAGCTTTTCTTGTATAATTGTATTTATCTTCAGATAGAATCAGCTGTAACAGTCTAGGTACAAATTATTATTGGCATGTAAGTTTGAGGGAGAAACACTTAATTGACAAAGCCTGGAAAAAAAAAAAATTCAGACTCTCTCTGGAAGACTGCAGGCATAATATTATATAGTGAATTGCACTCTGGTGCCTTTGGATGTTGGTGAAGTTAAAGGATATGTGTATTTCACAGTGCTGAAAACTGGTTTCTCTATTTTTTCTATCCAATGTACAAAATAAAAATACTTTCCTTGCAAATTTAACTTGATAATTAGGGAGAGCAACCATGATTCTTCCCCCAGTGCATACACCTTGAGCACTGAATGACATATAGTGACTCGGGCAAAAAATTAATCTGGGGAGTAGAGACCTCCCAAAGTAGGGAGAGATTCCTCTTCATCATTTCTGTTTCCATAGAGTCCTAGTGCTGGGCCCTACTGCTGCTCTAGGATCATGGGAGCATTATGACTGTATTATGCTCATTTTATTTTGTTATTTTGGTAAGCTGCCAACATTGTCCTATGGAACAGAAGTAGAACACAGATTTTTTAAAAATTTTTTTTTCAAGAATTTATGTCTTGCTTATACCACAAAAGCATTTAATATCAGAAAAAGCAGTGGTCTAACCTGATTGCTTTCTTACTGCTTAATTTCAAAGGCCTGCTGCAGGCAAATGAAAGTTTTGGAGATGTTCACTAAACAGTTTTTATAAACATTTGTAGCAAAAAAACCAAGTATTATAAACAAATGAGCTATTACCAGTTCATCCAACAATCCTCCATAATGTTTCCTGTATTTTCCTTCTACTCTGTTTGAGTTTTCAGTTTTTCTTGTAAACCTATCTGCTCTAAAGGCAGAATCTGAACAGTTCCATGCCATCAGCCATTTTCATGATGGCAGAGTAGGCCCTAGGGGAAGAAATTACTGAGTCTATGCATTTGTGACTCTTAACTGGTGACTGATAAAACTCTAGCAAATTAGTGTCTCAGAAGGGTGTATTACTGAGAGTCAATTCTGAACTTTGTGTTTCCTTGAGTATGAGATTTTTGGTGTGTTTCTTTTCTACCACTTTAGCAGTGCTGAAGGCTGTGCAGATATTTATGAGTTATCAGCAAAGGGGTCTTCGTTGTGCAAGGACTGACAGTCCTGCTGCTGACCAAAGGCTGGTCAAACAGCATCAACAAGACTCTCTATCAAGTAAATAAATTTTGGCAAGTGATCCAATTACTGATAGGGAGTAACTTCTGAATCATACTGCCTTCTCGCTGGTCGCTACATCACTACAGTCACAGGCACTCTGCAGTTGTCATTAATGGTGTTTTTTTCATTATAAATCTGTTGAGTTATATGGCCTGTTTGGAAGATGATGTTGTTGGTATCAGGAATTCATTCTTAACACAATGTTGATGTTGTAAGTGTGGTGGAGGATGAGTATTTTCATACCACTGTATGTAGATATCATTGTACACTGTCATTTTCCTAACCTCTCCCTGAAGCTAAATAATGGAAGTATTACATATTTTTACAAGGGGTAAGATAAATTGAAGCAGAATTCTTTTTTGCTGTGAAGAACACACAAGAAACTTTTGTCAGTTTCAATGTTAAACTAGAAAGAACAGCTGAATTCTTGGTCCGTAATTCAACTTTACTACTCTATGGAAGGATATTGCTATTAAAACAATAGTGGATCCATTATATATTGTGTCCTGATTTGTGCATGCAGTTTGGAACCACATCACTAACTGCAGAGATGACAGAACATCTACAGAAAGACAAGGATGCTTAAAGTCAATGGTAATATGGGTATGACTAAAGCAACTTAATTTAGATAGTTTGAGAAAAGAAAGACTCACAGAAGGTCTTAATCTATAAATATCTGTCAGCAAAACAATATAGAGGAAAGAACTGAACTATTTGGTCTTCTGCTGATAGGGCAAGGAGCCTTATGCCAGCTCAGTTAAACCTTAGGAAAAAAAGTAACACAGCTGTTGAGCAACACAGAGTACAGGCCTGATGCATATATTCACCCACTTAGTCCCATGTTGCTTTTGTTGCTTAAATAAGGCATGAGATACTAGACAAAAACTATTCTGGAACTGCATTAGAGTTACTTATATAATTATAATAAAGCAGGAAATGAGAATAGAATCTACATTAATTTCCTGTATAAGAGATTAATAATCTTTCAGAGTGATTTTAGCAGCTTTTCACACTGATGTCAGTTCAGTCCATTTTTTATAAGGCATGTTGGAACCTTTTCACCAGTTTGGCTTTTTGGTTTCACTGTTTGATTCTTAAAAAAATAGAACTGTTTTCAAAAGCAGAAAACAGTTAACAAAATAACCTCAACTAAAATTTTATTTGTATGTAATAAAGAGCAATTTCTATATATCTTTGCCTGCCAGTGTTCAATCTGTAGTGTAAAAAAATGCATTGATATTCTACCAGTAGCTTAAAGCATTTTCTCAAATTTTGGTGGATTTTTTTTTTTTAATTTATACTTTTTTTAAAATGTGATTTTTGTCTTTTTTATGTTTCAGGATTCCCTTTAGCAGGTCAGTCAGGTGATGAAAAGACATCTCTGTGTAACTTTTGCTTGTAGTAATATAAGACTGGGACAAGTCAGTCAACCACTTTCTCCAATTCTCTCATTTAATAGGATCCATATAGCCTATAATTCTCATTTTCTCTATCCTGCCTCTTAGATTTCACTCAGTCATGTGAATTCTCTGACCTGATCCTTCCCTCGACAATTCAACACAAGTCTTAGATGCCAGATTCTTTTGTGAGAACCTCAGATTTTTACTTTCTCTACTGCTGAGACCTTTGTTACTTGAGACAAGAGCAGTAGTATTCCTATCACCCAACTTTCCCCAAGGTGCAAGCAGTTCTCTCTGTCACCTATGAAATGGGCCTAGGTTGATTAGTTAAATGTCAATAATGTTGACATCTTAAGTTAGATAAAAGGAACTCAACTCAACTATCATTTGGCATAATTTGAAGACCTTAATCTTCCAGTAAATTACAACTGTTAATTGCTAGTATTAACTTCCCAGTAATTGAACTGTGCCTCATAGACTGCAAGAAAGGAAAACAAATTCTGCCGGGTCATAGGCAATTTGGTCACTGGAGACAAAGCAGCCTCCAAAAATAAGGCGATAATCAACCTCACAGCATCTTCAAACATAATTTCTATTGAGCTACATGGAGGAGCTCTGGAGCATCTAAATGAAGCAAGAGGTTCCAAAAGAATTAAGTGAGTGAAGAAAGGAGAGAGCAGACCATTTATTCCTCCAAGTTTTTTGTTAAAAAGTGGAGAACCTCTGAGGCTGGCATGGCCTCATCCATGGCTTTTAAGCTGCAAGTGACTTTTCAGCACTTCACAAGAAATTCTCTCCCATGGCCTGTGTCACAAGGAGCTTTGACAGAAAATATTCTGGATGATCCAGATTCACAGCTTGGAGGAAGTAAGCCAAAAAAATCATCCAATAGCCTTGAAACCCAGGTACAGACTGAGTCCAGCTCCATTTTATCTCACTTTCTCTCACTTTTGAACTACTTCAAGAATGTTTTCTCTTCTCTACTCATAGCCTGTATTTCACAGTCAGGTGAAGTTTTTGATTTTTGCTTTCTTGGATCAGGAAATTTGGCTACCCAGGCTCTGAAAGGAGAGCAGCACATCCTTCTGTTCCCACATGTATGGTTCCTTCTCCCATCAGTTGTCTACCACAGTATTGATCCAGTCAGTAAGCTTTCCTTTCTGGTGTAATAATAGATGATTTGAACTCCTGTTCTCATTTCTCATATTCCATGCAACCTATGGCAAGAAAGTCCAACCCTGCAATGAACATGCAAGGGATGAAATCAGCTTAATTATCAAGGCCGAGAATTGTAATCCCTCATGGCGATTCTACACAGAAAAGCAGTGAGGTTTTGTGTAAATTTATTAAACTGCTCCTACTGATTTTTCTTTAATTGTAGTATTCATTTAAGTAAGAACAAGCAGCCAAATATATGTTCTATATTATATTTGTAAAGCATATCCCTATAGGAAACAATACAATACAATATCAACTGAACTGTGAAAGTAGATGAAAAATGCAAAAGATACATGTGGTCATGTCACAAATTTGTGCTACAGACAAGGGAAAAATCAGCTGTCTCTCGTGACTGTCACACAGAATTACTTAACAGATTAAGCAGCTAAAAGGGAGAAAAACATTAAAAAGTATATCCAGAATAATGGATTATCGAAAACTTTGTATACAAAAATTATTTAAAGCCTGTGCTGCTTGTTTTTCAAAACCCAACAAAAATATACTTTTTTTTTTCAGGAGAGACGACAAGGAAGTTCTAATTCTGTGTTGGGTTTTTTTGTTTGTGGGGTTTTGGGGGTTGGTTGTTTTTTTTCTTTTTTTGTCATGTCTGCTGCTTCTCCCATGAGTTGTGCAGAGCCAAAAATAAATCATTAGGTCATGCTGATATATTTTGGGATGTTTTATAGAAGACTCTTTCTATACTTCTAAAGAACCTCTTGACTGTTAGAAATAAAGTATAAATAGAACAGTTTTTATTTACTTGCCAAGCTGGTTCCTTAGCTCTTACAAAAATTCCCAGGAATAAAAAAATTCAAAGTTAAGATTACTTCAGCATTTATTTGCTAGTATTGTAAACATGGTCTCTACTAAAAATTCTATAGCACTCATGGCTATGCCACTTGGCAAATGTTTATTTCATCAATATAAATTGCATTTGTAGATAGGGATAACTGTTTATATACCAGTCCAGATGTATCCACTAATTGGGCCAGCATGTCTTTGTTTCGATTTTTAAGAACAATATTAGGTTTAAAGCTGGATGTGTGCTTTGTCTAAACTTATGCTGTGTTTCCAGATGATAATTAGGAGAAAAATCTGTCCCAAAAAACTTGCAAAAATTGTAAAATTTCAGACTTATGTAAATTTTGAATTTGAAGATTTCCAATTACCAAGCTCGAAAAAGCATTTTGCAAAAATAATCATTCTGTTAAAATAATGTATTAGACTTGCATTTTAATAAACAGCTCTGCATGATGGAAATTAAAATAATTGCCTGGGTAAAATCTTATTATTTATTTATTAGATTTTTATTACTGTTGCTGTTCGTTGATAGGCCTCAAGGAAGCTAATTATTTCATCTCAATGCCAGGTTTATAAGTTAGCTGTCTTTAAACAGTTGCAGCTTGAATAATTTATAAAGGTTTGAAACATTAAATCATTAAGAGTTTTTAAGAAATAGTATTTTTTAAAAAAAAAGCTATATGTCTTAGTTTTAGAATAACACTAAAAATTTTTAGATGAAACATTTTTTTTTTCTCTTCTAATTAAAGGTTTTGAGAGACAAAATTTCTATTCTTGGATACCATAGCCTTCAAACTGTGATTTACAAACAGAAGAAACTAATGAGATAATGAGTCCTAGCTGTCTACCTCAACCGTGCTGTTAAACATACAGCTCTAGATTTTTTGACAAGTCCTTGCTGGTTTGCCTTGAAACTGGACTGTAGTTTGTATGCTCAGTAGTTCAGAAATTCAGACACCTTAATTTATGCATCTGGAATGGAGCAGACAGTTGGGGCAGCATCCTCATTAGCAGTCATATGTGTTATCCCTACTTACAAGTACTACTACATTAAATACTTGATTTAAAAAAAAAAAAAAACACCCTCTAATTCTGTAAATACCTTAGGTAGTATCATAAGAACTTTATCTATTAAAGTTAACTTTGTTCAAAAACCAGCATCTATATGGCAAAACTAACAGTTGTCCTAAAACATTTTCTGTTTAGTTTATTAAATCAGCATTTTACTTTATTGAGATAAACAAGTTATTTTCTGAGATGTTTATTTGATTACTTATGGATTATAGCTGTAAAATGCCAAATACCTTCCAGATTATTTTGCTACAAAGTTGTACTATTTCATTTCCTGTTTGTTGTGTTCTAGAGCACCCACTTTTATTCTTCTTTTAATTTGATACACAAGGTGCTTAAGAAGCAAAATAATATTGCTACCAGCAGGTGGTATACTTGTACAAACAGAAGAGTTGAATGGAAATTTTTATTTAAAACTTTTTTTTAATCTTCTGATTGAAACAGTATTTTGGTTAAATCTTTAAAATTATGACAGTGTAAGCTGCTCTGAAAATTCCTGCTATTTTTCCTTTTTTTTTTTTTTAATTAATAAAAGCCTTCAATTTTTCATTTTGGAATTTTATTTTATTTTCATATTATATTTCTTCACAGCAGGAGTGTGTAAGGTGTTGTCATGGTACTTATTTTTTATGTGATGTTATAACAAACATAATAGTCAAAATGTTAAATGATTTTTTTTTTCTTGAAATTGGAAGATCATTTGCTAGATAATTCAATTTTTGTGTCAATTAAACTTTGAGATATAACCACATTTTGAATAAGAAAAGCTGCACACTTAGCATTTTACTTAATTTTTGCCATCTACAATGATGCCTCTCATCTAAGCCGTTCTATTTGGTTTTGCAGTCAATTAAAAAAGAGAGAGGCAACTTCAATTCACCATTCATTCCATCTTGGAGTTTTTTATATTGTGGCATCATGGTAGTACTTATGAAATCTTACTAAGTACACTGCTGTGCTGAGATGGCGTGACATAACAAAAAGTGCTTGAATAATAAAAATGTCCTAAAATACTGTATATTCTTTCAAGACATTTTACCAAAGTTAATTTTACCCAAATTTTTGTCTATTTGAAACTCTAAAAAGCCTTTTTGGGTTTGGGGAGTTTTGTTTCTTCTCTGTTTGGAGTGATGAGAACACATTCTGAAACAGAAGAAAGGTTCCAAACTAGAAATCTGAGTTAAGCCACAGAGTATTGTTCCAACTACTTTCTTTTCCTTTTCTTCAAAGATAGTATTACTGTATGTCTTAATTTTAGTAACCTTAAAATTTACAGTGTTTTAGTGTTTCTAGGGATACAATTTATTACTTCTAGAATTTGGTGCACTTGCATTCTGTTGTTATTGATATTTTGTTACTAAAAAACCCCATTGTGATTTTGGTGAGTCAAACACTGAGAATTTATCTATCCACTTTTTATGTTGCCTCAGTTGTTCATTCAGTGTCATTGGATTAACTAAAACAAACTGAGTATAGAATTTCAGGAAATTATATTGTTTCATTTAGCTGTACTACGTATAGTGTCCTACTATTGCACGTTACTGTTTGGATAGACTTGTCAAAGTTACCTCACGTTACTTTAAATTTGTTTTATGTTAAATCAATTTGATAATTTAAAATATTCCACTTACCTTAATTTTACTTTGTAGACATATGAGTTATTGTCATTTCCACTGCTAATTTTTTAAGAGGTACATGACTTTTTTCTTATACTTTTTCCCCCATACAGTTTTATGTATGGTTAGTCTTATTTCCCTAAAACTACTGCGTCTTGGTATAAGTTTATTGTTGTTTAATAATGTAGCAGGCATTCCAGAATGAACATCTCATTCTGGGAGCTAATCTTTATAAAAAATCTAGACAATCAAGATAATTTTTAGTCCTTCCTTGTGTGTGTTTGTTATTGGTTTTTTCTTTCAGACTCTATGTAATACACTAAAATACCCAATCCCTTTACAGATTGTCTGTATTTTAGATACATTTTCCTGATGTTCAGAAGCAAGTTATCAGACCATACAGTATAATCTGGGAATTAACATCCTTAGGAGTCTGTGTTTCAGGTATTGCCATAGCTAAAAGAAGCATCTCTATGGTCACAGCCTCCCTTTTACATCTGCTGGCGTTACTGTCCTTTCTGATGTCTCATCTAACTGAAGATTAATACATCTGGAAAGATTTCTGTTTTCAGCTTCCACTTTCTATTTTTCATATTTTGAACTTCATTGTCCTCAATTTTTTCACCGAAATTAAGTCATAAAAGTTTCAGGAGTTGGAGGGTTTCCCTAAGAGTGTGTATTAAATACACCTTTTTTTCCAGTGCCTTAAGAAGAGAATAAAAGCCACATAAATCACCTCCCTTTTCTCTAACAAGGATGCTACACTTTAAAACAATTCTTAGAAAATTCTTCTCCAGGAATTTAATGGATCATTAGTCGTCTTCTGATAGTTTTTGTTCTCTTTTCATTTGTAGCCAATTCTGTGTTCCTCTCAAGTTTGTCCTTCATTATTAATGCAAAACCATTAGTAACATGATAATGGGAGAGAAATTGTTGGCAGTTTTCTTTTTGCTTTTGAAAGGTGACTTCTCTGCTCCTGTGCTGATGATCAGTGGCAATATTTTCTGTTACTTTTAATTCCTACGTGCTCTATTTCACCCTTATTTCAAAGTCCACATGAAAACCGTTCCACTCACCCAAAGCTACAACATACAAATACCAATCTCTGTGGAAATTTGCAGGTTTATGAATTGCATTCATCCTTCACAAGTGTAAACAAATTCAAAACTTTCTCATTCCTATTTTAAAAACTTTTACCATTCTCTAGTCTCCACAAGGAAACCTGTGGGTCAACTAATTTGTAATCCGATGGTAAATTGTGCTGCATATATTATCAACTGTATTAAAAGGAACTTTTTTTTTCCCTTTTTCCTGTTCATAAAGTAATCATAGAACCCCACAAATCAGCCCTAAACTACACAGACTTCTGGAGTTCACTGCCTTAAACAAAAGTAGCTCAAAATATTATAAATTATCTAACAGATATACTTTAAAACCCAATATTTATCCATCCATAATTATTCACAGGGATTTCTTTCTTTCCCCATCCACTTTCACAATTATCTCTCTTCCTTCCATTAGTTTCCATAGTCATTGGTTTTCTTCTCACTTGTCTATTCCTTACAAACTTACTACTTCTCAATTTTTCCAGCTCAGTGTTGCTTTTTCTTCACCAATCAATAATTACATTTCAAACCTTTTATCTACGCTTTTCAATTGATTTGCCTGCCAATCTGTTGTCTTTATTGTTTCCCATTTCCCAGTATCATGGAAAATATTTCCACAACAAACCTTTTAATCTGTCCTTCTGTTTCACTCCTGCTCCAGTAAAATTATTCCAATGAATATTATCTATTGGTTAGACTCTATTACTTTTCTGTTTTAATTCCTCACTGCCTAACTGTAGACTTTTATATCAAGTCCTTTTTCATTTTTAGGGCTCTGACTTTGTCTACACTTCTCCTCAAATTTCACCAGTCATTCCTGTGTCATGTCTCTTCTCATTTTAATTTTTCACATTTTGGCACCCCTACACAGGAGATACAAAAATACGTCTCATCCCTTATGACGCTTCTGAATATGGCAGTGCTGGCATGCCTTCTAGCCATGCTGCTGGGATACAAGTCATCTAACTGGACTGCTGTAATCTCCACACCAGCTCCTCCAGCTGTCAGTGACCAGAACACTAACTGCTTAACTAAATTTGCAGGGAGCTCCGTTGCTTTCTCTCTCATTTCACCCCATGCTAGTTTACTGCACTGATTACAAGTACAAGTTAAAGTGGAGAAAAAGCTAACGATCACTGACAATCTAGCCATCCCGCAGGAAATGCTATCCCTAACCAAAAGCCTAGGCATCTCTTGTTTGCCCACTGCCACAACCTTGCTTTCATCACCATTCTCAAAAATGTATCGCCAGTGCCCTTTCCACCCACTTCTGAGGTTCTTCTTCATGATCTGTCTTTCAGCTGTTAAGTCATCTCATCAGTTCATAAACATAGTATTATTCTTAGTTTTCAGTATTTCTAGGATTCTTTAGCATGGTCTTTGGAAAAACATAATGGAGCTTTGTGATTTTCATAACTAATTTGTGCGTGTGTGTGTAGGGTAACTATACTAGTTATGTTAATTAAAGCTTCTGATATTTGTTTCTGTTCATGTACAACAAGACTTTGTTTTCTTTTAGCTATTACAATGTGGGATGTGATTTTTTTAATACCAGTCTCACCATCTTGATAAAACCAGTAGTCACTGTTTTTCTGAAGGTTTCAGAAAAACCTTCACTCTAATACAATTGTTGTATCTGTTGCTATACCACTTCTGAACAGTATTTGCTCTTTCATTGTTACAGAAGACTTATACTACTTAGATCTTCTGGCAAATAGTTTTATATTTTGGCTTGCATTTTTTAAATGTAATAAATATTGCAAAAGTATTAATTTGTATTTTTTGTATTTAAAATTTTCTTTTACTTACTGTTGTTTTTAATGTTACAAATTTTCTGTTGTTCATTTTACCTTAGGAAAATGCTTTATATTTTTCCCATACACATTTTTTCTCATTTCTCAAAACATAGTCAGAATTCCACACCATGAAAAGAATTGTTTTTCCCTTTTAAAATATGTTACAGAAAAACAACCAGAGTAATTATTGAAATTATAGATCATAAATTCTTTGCCTTTTCTGTGCAGTTTCCCAGTATTACAAAGACTATGGATTCTCTGACATCCTTCCAGTTCTGTGACCCACCTCTTTTTCTAAACAACTTTTGCCCCTTCCCCCATGCCTGCAGGCTTATTCCTCTTCATTAACATATTCGGACTTAATCTCTTCCATCTGGCAGCCCATCCTTTGGGCTGCAGTCTGAGGATTTTATGGACATGTGCACTACTCTCCACTGTTTGTATTTGCCTCTAGTTGCTGTAGCTGTAGGTGACATACAACAACTGCATTTGTACGTGAACAGGGGCTGGGTTTTACAGCCATGGAGCTGCTGTCATGAGTGCTGACTGCCCACAGGGCCGACAAAGGCTTGCTGCTTAGGACAGTTAATATTCATAAGTAAAATAAAAAACCCTTCCCATACACCTCTTTGGAGCTGTGGCTGAAGGATTTAATAGAAAATCTTTCAAAAGTTGTCTTTTAAAAGTCCGAGCTATAGAGATGTTGTGAAAAGGCAGGGAGGGCTTTGCTATTCAGGCTATCTTGATATTCCTCTAGATTGTTTCTGCGGCAGAGAGCTACAAAATTTTTCCTCCAAGAAGGTCATAGATTGGGCTACCTGAAATAGCTTACTCCATCTTAATAATCTTTGTCCCCAAATATATGGAGGTGTGAGTAGTATGGTAGCAAAGAGTATTATACAGAATTCTGGCCAGCTTCTGAGTTTGCTCTAACTCAAAGTCCACATTGTCTATCTGAGGTAGCATAAAACCACTTTGCCTTTCCATCCCATGCTGGCCTCTACAAGATAAAATGCTGTTTAAAGAGTGAGCTGCTAAGCAGGCACCAGTGATGACAGTTGAAACAGAATTTGTAATCCTTCAATAACTGTACTAAAACAGGGATTGTTCCATTAAAATGTGTACATTCTGTGTCTGTGTTAACAATGTGAAATACTGCACATCTGAAATTTGTGATCAAGTTTGCAACATGCACACCACTCCAAATAAAATTTTTCTTTGTTAGTAAACTTGTCATATCACGAGTTTCATACCAGCCCTCATTATTATAAGGATAGTAAATGTTTATATTGAATTATATTACAGTTTGTAAGGAAATGATCTTGACAGTTAAACTCATGGTGCAGAGTTCTTTGGGTCATGTGTTTTAGGGTGCATTTTAAATAACTTCTAAGTTAAGATATTACAGATATATGTCTTTTTTGAAGTATGTAGGAGTAGCTCATGAATGATCCTATAAACTTTCAGTTCTTAAAAAAAATTAATTACAGTATGCATAATATGCACTTTTTCATTTAAACAAGCCTGATTCAAAATGTCACTTAACTGGTATAAAAGATATGGGGAAATGAGAAATTACATGTAACCTAGTTGGCTGTGGAAATGAGGATTATTAATAATAGACATTATTAAGAAAAGTAAAGCTTTTTGAGATATTATACTTGTTGCAGAAATAAATTACTAAAATGACTCATTTTAGTCAAGTCACTTATAGGAAAAACAGACTGAAGCAGAGATGTGGACAATTTGGAGACCTGTCCTCTTCTAGGGCTGACTTGTGTCTAGTACATTGTTAGAAATTGTAGTTCTGCTTGATTTACAGCCATCATTTAAAGCTACCTAATAGCTACCTAAATTCCTGAAAAATCTTAAAGACTGAATGATATCCACAGGATTAGAATGTAAGTATTTCTAAAGTACTGTAATCTAGGGGCTAGACAACTTAGTACAGATTCATTCCATAGCTCTGGACTTTTAAAGCAGGGTAAATTCTTAGTTTTAGGCTGGAGTTTGTGGACACAGTCTTCTACTTACTAGTATTTTTATTCTAATCCGAAGATGTAATAATATAACTTCTTAGGAAAATCCCATAAATTTGTCTTTCTACAATGCAAGTGATGAAACTCAATTGTTCAAAATTTTCTGTAAGTATAGCCATCAGCTTTTCAGGTGTCTACTTTCTTGCTAACGATAGGGTATGGGAAAATATCTTGTCTTTTTGTTAAAGATGTTGCTCAAAGAGTCAAGAGTAAATCTGAGAGTAACTGGTTAAGATTCAGAAACTTTTTCTTTAGGGTTCAGTTACCATCTTCCAGTATCTGGAAGTATATAATAACATTGCAGGATAGATTCCTGTAGAAAACTCCAGGAAGAAACTTCAGCTGTGTTTGAAAAAGCCATGTAATTTGTGATTAGGAGTAAGGTTTGTGTTCTATTATTTCAAAATTTTTACTTTGCATCATTAATATGTATTTCAGTCTTCGATCACTGGTGAACTTGTAACATTTTTTTTTTTAATCTCCAAAATAGACTGTATCCTCTGACAATTTCATCACTTCTTTACTTAGCACTTTATTAAAGTAGTGACTTTAAAATCTGTTTTACTTTCAGCTAAGAATATATGATATTCTTCAGACTGATTAATGAAATTAATGGATTACTTGATTAAACACAGAGCAAATTATATTTTTTTGTTTTGAATATTTCTTAATTTCATAAAGTTTTTAATTCTTGCATAAATGTATTGTTCTTATCAACCTAACAATCATCTTTCATTATTATTATTGCAGAGACAAATAACATTTCAGAGAATTCTTGTGTTTAAAAGAGTTTTCCTTAATATCTTCACTCCTGTTTCATCATGACTTACTCTTAGATGGAAGTCAAAAGGGAAAGTTTCTTTCCTTTAAGAAAAATCATTATGATAAAAATTATGATAAAAATCATTATGATAAAAATTAGGATTATCTTTGATATCATCAGTTTAAAACATAAACTAGAAGTGCACAAAGAATCTTTAAGCTTTTTCATTTAAACTCTGGGGCAGTTGTCTTCCCATTTTTTAATTCATATCACATAAGGGTGAAGGAGATTTAGCAATCACTATAGAATTATTCAGCACTTAGTGTAGGAGGAGAAATGATGGACTGATACTTCAAGCTAACATGAGATCTGTGAGCAAAAACTGTATCATAGTACAAAACCAAAGTAGACTATTTTACTAAGCAAAAGATAATTGGCACTCAAGACAGCAAGATATTTCTGTCTCATGGCATGCAGACCAGGCCATTAATGCTGTGTCTTCCCACCATGAGACCTCAGAGTTATTGCCTCTACGTAAGGTACTCTGAACTGTTCTAGGTGAGGAGGCAGTTCCCACTGAACTCCTGAAGTTGTCTTCTCACTGCTTGAGGATAAGTAAATTGCCTGTCTGCAAGGCAGTAACAGGGACCTTCATGCAAACTCAAGAACATGGTGAAAATTTCATTCAGAATGCAAAAAAAATACAATGACTAAAAATGATGGTGTGCTACTTCTGAAAGTTTATCAGTGGATAGAAGATATGCTGCTACATCTCCTCCCTTTGGTGCTCTGCTCTCCAGAACTGATCCAGGTCTCATGACAGCAGTTTTTAAAGTTGGACAAGAACTCACACAAGCGTGAAAAAAGTAATTAAGTGGACTGTAAAAAATGAAAAGATCTGTTCTATATTAGCATATTCCTACATTTCCTCTGGAAATGGCTATCAGCACATAGCTTCTCAAAGTGAAGGCAATATAGAAAACAGTGGCTGAACACCAGGAAAAATCCAGCAGAGATGTAGCCCATACATACAAGTTGAAAACAACTGTTTTTTTCCATCTGCCTTTTGTCCACTCACCTTCAGAGTTCTGTAGATTGAAAATGACTGGTTTCAAGCAGTGGCTCCCTAGTTACATTCTGCAAGGTCATGATCTGCAGAGTCATTGTAAGTGTATAGTGTGTTCAATTACGAGTTTGATGATAAGGATGCATCCTCAAACATTTTAGGTATTTGATAGTGATCCAAAAAGCTTTTAAAATGTTCACTTAAAATGCAGCTTGGCCTGAAGATCCTACAGCATGCTTGTAAAATTGATGTGGGAGATGTTTGTGTTGATAATGTCAAGTTTTCGGAAAGTGGAGCTGACCATTCTTTAGGACTGATGTTGTATACCAGATGATTATATATGTGTGTGTTTTGCTTTGAATATAGATTAACAATGGTTTATATCATTCTGCAGAACTTTAATATTGCTTTTGAATGTAAAAAGGCAATATAGTGTAAAGATGGCCATGGTTGTTAATGGCTTGTATTAGCTGGAAGCTATAAAATCATCCTAGTACCCTGTTAGTGCTGGAATAATAATTTACCAGGACAATTACCACATGGTGGAATTTTTTTGCTGCTCTAATTCAGTGTTATTAATAATGAATAAAATTGCAATTTTCTCAGGTTGCTGGGGGCAGTGGGGAATTATTTCAATGAATATTTCAGCACATTAGTTTAATCATAGTTCCACAAAATTCAAGTGGGCAATATTTTATACTTCTAAGTTCAGTCTGCTAAGGGACCATAGTCATTAAATTGCAAACTATTTGCACTGAGGTCCATTCTATGATTTACAAGCCTTGTTAAAAACACTGTAAAAGAAAGCAAGCTGTGCCATTAATACTTGTAATTTGATGCTGCATTTGTTAATGGGCTCAGTGTGATTAATGTTTTTAGCAGCAGGCAGAACATTTCGCGACAGGCAGTGCTGAGGTTTATAATATATAAATACGTGTAAAGAAATGTTAGAATATTGTAAGTTTTAGTAATATGTTTTACAAGATTGTATTCCTGAAATATAAAAGCAGCAGTGAAATTATACTATAATGTATGTAAATACAGTTCAAGCTGTGGTAGGTGCTGATGTGTGTTCTTTATTTCATAGTCAACTGCATGACTTCTGGCGCTTGGATTACTGGGAAGACGATTTGCGCCGGCGGAGGCGATTTGTTCGCAATGCTTTTGGGTCTACTCATTCTGATGCTCTCCTAAAAGCTGCTGTGGAATATGGTCAGTACTAACTCCTGCTTAAAAATATAGCTTATGGTGTTTTCTTGATTTCCATGAATCCCTTAGAATAGTGTCTCTTCTTTTCTACTGACAGTGCTGAGAATTCCTAGGACAACATATTCTTAGAAAATGAATTCTTTCAATTCTTACACTTTAATGAACCAGAAGACTTGAGTTTGTGGACTGTTAAATTCTCTGATCCCCAAGGGATTCACATTATCCCTCTCTAGCATTCCCAGACACTAATTTTGAGACACTGGTAAAAGTAGCTGAACTTGTCTCTCCAGAGTGACAGAACAAAACTGTTAGGCCATCAAACTAATGTGTCATAATAGTTCCATTGGAGACCTTTCGTGTTTGAGGAGTTAACAGTTTTTTTAAAAAAATCAGAAGTTTTATTCCAACATGTGTAATGTCAGACAAAAATATTTTTTTTATGCAAATCATTAAATACATAATAACTTGTTTAAAACAATTATTTTAAGAATACTTTTGATTTTAATAGTGAACAGACTACACAGGAGCTTCAGTCTAGGAACTTAAGGATAAGATGATGTTGGATTTTACAGAGACGTAGCTGGAGTATAAAAGAGGAAGGAAGAACATGCTTACAAATTCCATTATATCATCTAAAAATTTCATATGTTTAGTGACTTCTGTACAGCAGACTGCACTTGAGTACTCCAAAATCTATAGAAAATATTTCTCAGGTTTAGGCTGTGGTACCTCTCTAGCATATCAAAGACAGGAATTTTTTATGGAATATTAAGATGGTTTACTGTCTTCTTTTTTTTTTTTTTTAGTCTGCAGTACTGAAAAAAAAATATCCTGGGATTCTTTAGCATTTAGAAGTGAAAAATGCAAGTAATTATACACAAAGGAAGTTGAACCTTTTAGCTGATGTGTAGCCAAAGGTTAATGTTGCCAGAAGTTCTGAGTATGATAGATATAAAGCTAACTATGTGACCTACACATTTCACCAATTTTGCAGGTTGTTGAGGCAAAGAGCTGGGATTCAAACAAGGTTAGACATATAAATGAATATCTGTGTGTACAGTTATACTAGCTAGTGTAATTTTAAACTTACACGTGATGGCTATCATGTACAGGACTTCAGGTCATAAAGTGTTCATAAGTTGAGTTAAGGAAGACATTTGCCCAAGTAGTTTATAATATTGCATATTTGACAAAGAGTTCCTTTCTCCACATTCTTCCAAAACATCAAAATAGGGATCTTAGAGGCAGATACAAAACTGTGCTAATTACTGTGTTGCTTTTGTAAGGCAAATAAACCCACAGGCATTATGCATTATACAGGCATAAGAACCCTTAAAAATATTCTTATTTATTAATATTTTTCATTTTGGGTATTAAACTAGCATTAAAACAGGAAGAAATCTGACTTATAAACTATTACAAAGTTTTAAGCCTTGATATTATCCTTTTAAAAAAAAAAAAACCCATAAGCTTTCAATTTACTTAGATGGACTTTATTTCATGCAGGAATGTTTTATCTTTGGGATAAGATTGTACTCAGAGGGTGCTGGAAATGTGGGGGGTTTTTTGGCTTGGTTTGGTTTTTTTAAAATGAGAACTATAATACAAGTTGCACTTAAACAGTTTCAGCATGTTGCAAAGATTGCTTCCATTTATGTAGTTTCTGTGTTCTAGTATTTTAGTGCAGGTGACAGCTGATTGGTAGTAGAGCTACCCTGCAAGTCAAAGCTACGAGCCAAAGAAACAGAAAAAATGAACTAGTTATAGTTTCACATTGGATTGATTCTACATAATTTCACACTACTCACCTGTTGGTACATTCAACATACAGGAAAACTAAAGCACAGGTGTGTTTAGAGGTGGTACACATCAAACAGTTGTTGCATAAAAATTACAGTAGACTGAAGTTGTCCTGTTTGCAGAATTAAAATAAATAATTCTAATTTTTCACATATATATTAAAATTAACATATGGAATTTTAAAACAGCATACATTAAAGTTGTAATTAATGAATTCTATCTAGAAGTACTTACTTTTCAGAGGCTTAAGCCTGAAAACTTTTACCTGACCTTTCCCTGTAAGAAAACATCCTTAACACTGATGTTGTTTTTATGCCTCTTGGTGTTACTAATGAGTTGAATAATTTATGAGGTTGTCATGTGAAAAGGATTTGGTGCAGTTTGATGTACTTTTAGCCTCTGGTGTTGGAATGTGATTAATAAAGAGCTGGAGGCAGATTTTTTTTCCATAGGGTTTAACTTCCATTGTATTTTTTTTATTAGCTTTGTTTTGATAATTTTGTTTGGAACAGTTTGATAGTAAAATGCCCCTAGCTTCCAAAACTAAGCATGATGTCACACTACAGAAAAAATTTAAAGCATTTAAAAAAAAATAATCATACTGCATAGTTTTCTAGTAACATATTTTTTCCTGACCTCAGATACTTTGTTTGTGAGAAATAAACTATTCATCAAGGCAAAATTTTTTGGGCTTTTGTTATATTAATAGCAATTTTTCATACTGACTGATACCTCTAGCACAAGTAAAGCTATTTTGAGCATGAATAAAATAGTGAAAACATCTTACAAGTTTTTTTTTATCTGCATTGACTGTCAGTTATCATTTAGGATTTTGTGCATAAATATTGCAGTGGAGGAATGTTTAGTCAAAGCCTAAGTCAGCAAGCTCCTCAGTGTCTACGATCAAAGGCATCAACTTAAATAGGTCTGATCAGGCATTGCAGAAGAGGGCAGGCAGTTTCAGCTGAGCAAAAATCACAGAGCAAAGATGACAAAATTAATCAGTCATTTCTTTGGCAGTAAATAATAAGATATGCTGAAGATTGCAGATGAGAGAATTTCCAGATTCCCTGGAGAAGTGCCTGCTTAACACCTGATTTATCTAAGCTTGTGCAGCCATCAAGATATGACCTTGATAAATAAAAAAGTGCTCTACAGCTATTCTAGTATTAAATCAGAGTTAGTGTTGGATGTATGGGTACTGTAATTATATAATACTTGCAGTCATCAAAGAATAGAAGAGTCTTGGAAATGAAAACTATGTCTGTGATCTGTATGTTTATTTTAGATCAGTAACAACAAATGTTAAACTCTACTTTGAAGAGCTAAAAAAAATCAGTGTTAATTTTAGCTAAGTGACTTTTTCCTGTAGGAACCATATATTATCTACTACTGGGAAATAGTATTCTCACAAAAAAAATCTGCTATAAGGCAAGTGAATGAAATTTCTATTTAAATACAGTCTGTTAGTCAACCATTGTGTGCATGTTCAGGTATCTGGTTTGGTAAAATATAATAAACATACATATATGTATGCATGTCTGCATATATATATATATGTGTGTGTGTGTGTGTGTGTGTGTGTTTGAAGTACCTAGCAAGTAAAAAATATTGCAATGAGAAATTTTAACATATTTCTGTGGCTATATACAACTGTGTGAAAAATTATAGCTTATTCCTATGGCTATATACTTAGCTCTCTTTTGAGACTGTCAGTATGTCAGAATCATAGCAGCATTTGCAAGAGATTAATTGAAGAGTTTTTCCCTTTGTATTAGTCTCATCATTTGTAAGTTTTTTGTATTAGTTTGTAATCTGTTAAAACTACTTTCTTATCTGGATTTAAAACTCAAGCATATTTCAGCATTGGATCTACTGTGCCCTTTTGTTTGATTTAAACTCTTACTTGAATAAAAATATAGATTAATTTCTCCCTTTTGGTAAGCTGAAGGGATACGATTTACTACAATATCAAAGTACAAGCTATAATGGGCTTTTGAACTACCTGGCAACTTTTAGTAGAGTTTTAATTTTGTAGTGTTAATGGATTTGAAACAGTTCTTATTTTAAGTTTAGATGGAGTTTCAATGTAATTGATTAAACTGTAGACTGAAAAGAAAGGAAGAAAAAAAAGATTGAATAGAAGATTATAAATTCTACTTCTCTTCCTCAGATTTTACTACGAATAAATGCATGAAATATGCAGATATGACCCAATTCACGGTGATTCTGTACATGTGGTGAAAGAACCGTCTCTTCCAGTTAATCACCTTAACAGTTTACAGTCACTGCAGATTAGAGTAGATGAGACACTACTGTACCACCCTGCCAGTGAGACAGAATACATCTCCACAGAGGTCATCTTAAGAGCAAAATAGTTAATTTATTAAGCTTTGGTCCTTCAGTCTTTAAAGATTGTGGTCGACAAACCATTTGCACATAGAGGAGATTCAAGAAAGGACACGTTTTCTAGTCTCCACTGGAGGAAACAGACATGAATAACTCAGTGCCCATGTTCTAAACATATATGTAAGCTAGACAAATATTTCTAGTGTCTGTGCTCAAGAATATTTGGCCTGTTAAACCGATTATCATTACAGATCCTGAATGCTTAGAATGAAAAAGAAATTGCAATTTCTTTTGAACTTGCATGTTTAAAGTTACTCATTCCATTATGTTTTTGGACATCTAATTAGCAACCTTATTTCAAAAGTGGTTCAAGCTGAAGCAGACTGTATATGGCTCCTTCTGGGATTTGTCGTTAGTGATCTAAGTTTCAGCAAATGCTGTGCGCATTCATCATCAAAGTACAGTTTCATTATACAAACAGAATTTGAAAGCATCAGGTTTTGAAATCTGAATTGTTCAAGTCTGAAATCCACTTTCATGAAAGCAGCTGGATTTTGATAGACTTTCAGTGAATTGCAGGCAGGATTCCTTCAGGCTGCTGAAGCACTTACATTCCCAGAACATTCTCTGTTCTGAAGCTTTGCTATAAAATCAAATACCTTATTCTTGGAAGCCTGAATGCTAGTCTTGATTTCCAGATAATTAGGGTTTTTACACTAATTACATTTTTAACAACCTAGAAGTGTCTTTTGTTGGTGAAAATACCATCATTATTTACAGTAAATTCAAGACTGTCTGTCAAAGTTACTGCATAAATTGCATATATCTAAAAACATTAATATAATTTTTCTTAGTTTCATAAAGTCCTCTGACTTCATTATCTTCACCTTATCTTTTGTCTGTACTTACTGAAAAAGTCTACCATATTTCCAGAACAGTTTCAACAACACTAATTTCAGAACTATCTTTAAAAAAACAGTATCTTTTCAGCAACTAATGCAAAACTGGAAGCAAATTGAAGACAACTGATACTGCATCATCACTTATCAGAGTTTTGCTAGTGGACCCACCAGATATATAAAAAACTGTTACTTTTCTAGGTGTATTTGTAGTGGGAGCATTCTTTATGTACCATGTAAGAGATCAAAGACCAAATTATGTTTTCAGTTTTGTCTGTGAAATAGTTTTCTATCCTATATCTATATGAACAGCTTTGCTGTCAAGGTTGACGTTATAGATCTTTTTGTAGGCTTCTTTTACATTTACTTCTAAAGTGATCCATATATTCTTTAGATATTTTTTGTTTAGCCTAGGGGATAGAAGGCTCAAGGGGGCCATATAGTTGTGTATAAATACCTGTTAAGAGAGAATGAAACAGATGGAGTCAGAGTCTTCTTAGTGGTACCCAGGATGAGGCAAGAGGCACAAACTGAAATACAGAACATTCTATTTAAATATAAGTAAAAACTTTTTTTTTTTTTTACTGTCATGATGATCAAACAATGGAACAGGTTGTCCAGAGAAGCTAGGTAGTCTCCATCCTGGAAATACTGAAAACTCAGCTTGCCAAGGTCCTGGGCAGCCTGCTTTGGGCAGAGGGTTGGAATAGACAATCTCCAGAGATGCGTTCCAACCTCAAGGATTCTGTGATTCTTATAATTGAGCTAGAGCTTGAAGTAGACAGTTGCCAGAACTTAGTCTTCAGTAATATTTTTAAAAGCCTAGGTTACTTATAGCTCGATGTTCAAGACTGATCTTCTTACATAATTTCTCATGGAATTAAAACCAAAACAGAGCAGAAACATTTGATACTAGAAGTGCAATCCTCAACAACAAGTTACTTATTTAAGTAATAATACTTTTTGAGGAAATTAAGATTTACATATCACAGAATTACAGAATGGTTGAGGTTGGAAGGGACCTTCTCAAGCAAGGTGACCTAGAGCAAGTTGCCCAGGACCAATGCCATACAGCTTTTGAACATGTCCAGGGATGGAGACTGCACAGCCTCTCTGGGCAACCTGTGCCAATGGTTTGTCACCATCAGACTCAAAAAGTGTTTCCTAACATTCAGAGGGATCCTCCTCTGTTTCAATTTTTTCCCGTTGTCTGTGGTCCTGTCACTGAAAGGAGCCTGACTCTGTCCTCTTTGCACCCTCCCTTCAGGTACTTATGTGCATTGATAAGATCCCCCCTGAGCCTTCCTTAGGCCAAACAGTCCCCACTCTCTCAGCCTTTCCTCATATGGCATATCAGCCACTCCTCCCAGTTTCATGTCATGTGCAAACTTGCTGAGGGTATGCTCTGCCCCATCATCCAAGATCATTAATGAAGATGTTGAACAAGTATGGATCATCCTAAAACACTTATAATATCAATTTACTTATGGAGAGTATAATATTCGTTATTGCTGAAACTGAGTTTGTTCTGACTACATGAGCCACAAAAATTTTTTTATAGTCTTTAAAAAAAAAAAAAAAATTAGTTAACATCCTATTCTGAGAATTAGTAACATACACAATATCATAAAATACATTTGTCTGGGAAAATACAGGTGATGATCCTTATATAAGATAACTTGCCAAACTAACATTTATTTAAGTAATGTTTTAAGTATGAATATAAAAAAGAAACTATATAACAAAATCCTTGACTAAAAAGAAAGCCTGTTGCATCACCCCATTCATACACACTTAATTTTAGTCTGTAAGTAAACACAAATTGACAATTAATTGTGAGCAATTTTAAGAAATATCATCCACTTTATGTGCACATGTATGTTACTTTATGTTCAGTGGTGAGCATTTTAAGATTATGTGTATGGTCGTTAAATTAATCCATAACAAAATTTCCATGTGTCATCAACTAAGTCCTCTTTGTTTAGTCTAAATGTGATCATGCTGCCATGTGAGACAAACATCAAAACCATTCTACTTTACTTGGAGCGCCTAAAATAATACTCCTATTACACAATGTCCTTTCAGTATATGAACTAACTTCCACATCTGATTATGAAATCTCCACAGTACTATAAATGAGTTTGCATACAAATTGTGTGCCTGAAGGAGTAATGAAAATCTGTGTATTTTTTTAAGCATAGCAATTTAAGATTTGCATCTACAGCCTTATAGTTGTAGCCCAACAGTGCCATCCACTGCTTCTCCAAATAAAATTCCAAATATTTCATCCTCATAGAGTTTTAGGGAAAATATGACATTATAATTATGTCCTCTTAATATTTTACATGGTAAATGTCAGATACAGATGAATTTTTTTTTTTTTTTAGAGAAAGTCAAGGAATGCGAGCTCACATTACTTATTACTAGAAGGATCTGTTAAGCCATATCTTAATTGTGAGAATAATTAAAACTAAAATAATATATTTAACTTGGTCTTTATTCTAGCACTTATTAGCCTTCTCTCCCCAAAATAAAATTCTCATTTAATACATCTACTATCATGATGATTCCCATTCTTATAACCGACTGTAAAGTAAAGAAAGACCTTACACCTTCAAGGTGTAAATTGTAATGGAATTTGCTTAGGTAGAGTACTGAACACTGTTGTGCTGAATTGTATTGAGCACTCACTGTCTGAGCTCCTGTGGTCTGTCTAGGTAATGTAAATAAGTTGCAATTGCATCCTAACCATCCTTTACAGTCTCTAACTATCTGTTCCCTGTTATATGCTATTTCTAGCATAGCATAGCAGTACAGATGCATGAACCACTCAATTTTTTCTAATGATTTCCTCAGATCTTCAATGTCAGAATCTCTATCTTGGCTCTAAATTCAGGCTTTTCACAGATCCAAATGGGATACAAAAACTTTTTTTGTTTGTTTTTTCCCCTCAAAACCTGTGTTGGGTTTCAAATGCCTTTCCTCTGAGATTTTCAGGTTATTGTCATGACCTGGATTTTAGCTGCAATTATAGGTCTGAGCTAATAGATTTTACTGCAGAACTTTCTGGCTTTTTACCAGCAGTTAACATAACTACTTCTGTTTCTTGCTTCTTCATCTGAAAGCGTATGACTCTGGAATGCTCTTGAAGTAATCAAATTGGCCAGCAAACCCATTCCTAAGACCTAAAAATCACAACCATTGCCAGTTTTAGAATTCTAGCTGCATTTTTCTCCCTTCCACCATTACATTTTCATGTGAAAAGAATGCATTATATCTGTCTGTTCTACCAAATAAAAGTCACTTACTTACCAAAACGAGTAAATTACTATGATGTGAAATGTTTTCAAAACCATGTGAAGGGTGTATTTGTTCTATTAATTAATTTCTATCACTAACTGACAAAGAAATAGAAGTTGTTGACCCATGGATATTCAATGCATCTCATAGAAACATTTTGGAAGAACATTCTGTCACTGAAAGTGTAATAATAATCTTTCAAGACAGCTTTCACAGCTGGGTGAATGTAGCTTTTGGGACTTAGGTTTTACCATGTACTTTTCTTACCTCCTATTTTCTATGCTTTAAGACTCCATATTAAGAAGTAACAGTACTTTAAATCTTCTTCAGCTATAGTTAAAAGCACAAAATACTCAATTTTTACATTTTCTTCACTCTTTATTCTTGATCTCTTCTTGACGGCAGGACTCTTGTTCTCCACTTCATATATGAGTAAGTGGAAATGCGTATAATTTGTTAAGTGAAAGAGGACTTTAATAACACCAATAACTGAGTAAAAAAGCCAAATCTGAACCAAATAAAAGGGTCTAAAAATGCAAGTTCCACTTCTGTCTGTACAAAGGAAAGTGTTTTCTGAAGACCTGGCTAGGACAATCTGCCAAGCACATGGTTGGAATTGAGAACCATTATTTCAGCAGTGCTGCAACCATTGCAGCTAGAATTAGAAGATCATGAATTTAGATTACAGATTTTAGAAGCCTTTACTCTCCCACTCTTTCTGATGGCCAGTAGGAGGCATGACAGGCTTTCAGGCAATGGGCTCAGGTTTCTGAGAGCCTCTGGGCTACATGCAAGATAAAGATGGGTTGACAGAGGCAGAATGCAGGAATCTCTTCGATAGAGGTGATTCCTTGTCTTTCACAAAGCAAACAGAATCACTGTGTATAGATTACAAAAATAAAGGAATTAATTTTCAGAGACAATGTATCTTTTAATATACCAAAGTATTTTTACTCATCTTTTTACATGACACTACGTTTATCATTTCTATTATATCACATTAAAATTATCATAGGTGTTTTATGTAAATAGTAATACTTTTACACAAGAAACAGATGTATATATGTGCATTGACTATTCCATATCCCTACAAGTACAGTCAGTTCTTCAATACCCCTTGCTTTAAGTGTTACTCATTTTATAGCATTAGCTTTGAACTATACTCACAAAGTACAAGTGTAGTGAAATGAACGGAAAGATTTTATGAGTTTCAGCATTGTGCAAGGTAGAGGCAGTGGTGCAGAAACACCTAGTGAAGGCACTGTATTAAAAACCAAATATATTTTATAGAAAAGTTCTCAAATATACCACTAACCAGCACAAGGAGGTCACTTTGTTAAGAATTCTGTCAGACAGTTATGCATGTTTCCATTTATATATTTAATTTTGTTTTTCATATAATGTATGCTACATCACATTACTTTTTTCTTATCCTTATTGTGTGCTTAAAGCTTATATTTCCCAGTGTATTTGTGTAAAGCTCTGATCATCTACAGTAGATATATTTTCCCAGCTGAAGGCACTATGCATAATGCTTGAAGAGTGTTTTATCAGTGTCTTTTGCCATATAGCATAAATCATTCAATCCCATGCCTTCCAAAAAGCTAATCATGTTGTCTGAATAGCATCTCTGGTCCAGTCTGAACGGAAAATAGTATTGCCATTGCTTGCAAATTTAACATAAAAGTAGCAATTTTTCAAGCATCCCTGCAGTTGCAGGGAGGGTTTGCACTCTCTTGCAATCTTTGTGAAGCAGAATGAAAGATGCCACAGACCCCACACGGCAGCTTAACGGAAAGTGAAATAAAATACTGCTCTCCTCTTTTCTTTACTGCCAGCTGATGCTAAGATTTCTGTGAGTTAGCTCCCTTAATATACACACAGGCTTTCTACCTAGGACAGTGATTACCATTCACCTGTTTCAGAGACAATTTAATGAAAATCTTGTAGATTATCTCACTGAGCTGTTGTAGTAATAGAGCTTTAGACCGTGCTTTATCTTAGTGATATCTTGTGTACTGCCACTGTTTTCACATTTCATCTGCTAGACTCTATGAAACAAAGATGTTTCATAACTGCAGCTATTTTGGAGTTTGGGTTTTTTTTTTTTCTAAAAAAAGGAAAATTTTGGCCCCAGTCAAGCAAATAGCAAAGCTTTGATTTTAATTTGATAAATAATCGTATTTTAGGTTCAAGAACTAGGAGCTCATGTTTTTACAACAGTCTGGCCCAAACAGAAGTGCTGTCTGTTGCTACTAGAGCATAGTCCCTTAGTACAGCTAAGAGTTAAACACAAATATGCCAGCATTAGGGCCACACTGCTGTCTCACAAATATGTATATCCTGTGGGTGCTGCCCTTTGTCTGGTCTTGCTATAGGCATTGATCTACGCAGAAATAGAAACAGTTCCTCCCACCAGTTACTCTTGCTGCTGAAGTGAAAATGATGTATGCCAGTTCTAAAGATGTGGTGATCTATGCGAGAGTGAAATGAAATTTGCACAGAAAAAAAACAGTGCAGCACACTGAATCAGTTGGAATTGCACTGTAAAAGATAATGCAATGGAGAGTAAATCTAGATATTCTAATGACATTATTATACTGACAAAATTAATAATTTGTCTGTCTGTCTCAAAAGAGCAGAATTTCATTTGAAGATATCACCATTCCAGAAAGCAAAAATAATTTCAGACATGTTGGCAAATGGGTTTCTCAAAGCACTGGTCATGAGCTGTTGAAGTTTTCTTTTCTAAGGAGTCTTGACAGAAATTAAAAGAATTACCTAACTAATGGAATTAGGATAGCTTCTATGAAGTAATTTTAAGCTTACTTCCTACACCTTTATTCTCTGCACTAGAGAATGAATTTTTTAGATGTCCTGTCATGTCTCTATACAATCGCTGTTTCCAAAGAGCTGATCTGGTTTGGATCTGATAGCAACAGCTTAAATGATGAGGAACAAAGTTGCCTTCTAGCAGACAGAATCACCCATGCTTTGACCACAGAGAGAGAGAATTCAAAAGTTAGAAAACAGACCACAATACTACAGCTATATCTTTCTTCTTTTAAATATTGGGGTTTAGACTAGTCTCATGGTTTGAAGGTTCTAATTTTTAAATGTTAGTTGAAGTATAATACCCCACTACAGGAGGTAAGATCATATTTCTCACATGCCAGTACGTTACCATTGGGCTGCTAGCGTACACCAGGAGTTTGTATTTCTAAAGAGTGTTTCATTTCTCACCAAGGCTTCACTATCATTATTAGCCTTCTCAATTAGATTTTTTTGTGAGCAGGAAGCAAAACTGAGGCTAGCATATGTGGCCACAATTCCTCAGTGCAGAGAGTGCCTCTTTAGAAGTTCAGCAGCTTTGCTCCTGTCTTTAGGCTCTGCAAGCAGATGAGAGTCAGAACATGGCTTTTCCTGCAGAGTGTGTGCTTGGGTTAGATATTTCAAACTCAAAACTAATTTAAAACTTTCAAGACAAAATCCAGACCTGAATGTTGTGACATGATGTATTTTTCACTTATATGTTATCTTAAAAAGTTTTACCAGATTCTATTTCAAAAGCACAGAATGTCTCGTTTAGCAGAATTATTTCATTATTTCATTATCATGTCATACCTATTTAAATTCAATCACCTTTTGCTTCTTACCTTATTAATTGCATTTTTCTATTGAAATAGGTTGATTATCCTCTTCAGTGGCCTGTCTTGAGAAACCTTTGCTTACATGTGAATATTTTGAATTAAAGATAAATGAAATTCCTTTTTGCTGTCAAAACCAAATTGTGAAAATGCATTGCATGGCTTTGAAAATCAGTACACTCTATTAGCAGACCTGTCAATATAAAAAGTGCATTCCATTTCCACCTCTTGCTCTAATAACCTTTTCTATGTTACTCAGAGGCAGTTCACATAATCAGAGTATATTGTCAGCTTACTGGAGTTGGGGAAGCATGAAATGAAAATCGCGTTAATATTGATCCAATTCTCTTACTTGCAAGTGTCCTTGATGTCCTTTCCACTGAGCAATAACTGTTGGTGTGATGTAGTTATTTTCCTCTCAGCTACTACTGTACTTCTGTAAAATGGCTGGAAATACAGTTAGAAAAATTTTATTGCTCTTTATTATTTTTCTTGTGTATCATCCTTGCCTGTTTAAGTGATCCATAGCATATCAGAAAATTCAGTTTCTTTCTGCAATTTATCAAACTATGGTATACACCGAGAGGCTGCATTTCAAACTGACAGGGATTTGTAAAGGTCATCAGTCATGAAATATGAATCCATTCTCGTGTGTACAAGTTACAGTGGCAAACTACATCTTAATCCAAATATAAACATTTGACTGTTTTAAGTTCCTGTTAGAAGGATGACTTCTGGTTGCAGTCAGAATGAAGACTGCCCTTAAGGAGCCTGAAAATGCCTTGTAATATTTGCTGGACTGGCTATATCTGGCTCTGTCATCCACGGGCTCTTTGTGATCGATCCTAAATCAGGGCAGCATCTTTTTTCACATGCTCAGAACACCTGAAATATCAAATAAACATAATTATAATATTGGTGACTTCTAAAAAATTATTTTGTAACCACTCTGAACCTCAGTTTTCCTATCTATAAACAACAAAAATAACAAGTGTCCAACATGGTAACTTCATCTTTATTTTGTGCAGGACCTTTTCTATGAATGTACAACACTTTGACTTTAACTACAAGTATTTATTGTTTAAAAAGCCCTCAACCTCATCTGAGAAACCTGTTCATTTGACCTTGCCCATATTCTCAGTCTCCTCTTTGATATAGTTTGCATCAGTGTCATTTTTACAATGCAAAACATCTGAGAATTTTTAAGAGGAAAATATATTCAATGGTAAAGTATTTATTTACAAATGATTCACATAAAGAAGATCATTCGGTCAGATACTAGGTATAAAAATTGTAGAAAATGTCTGGGATGTCTATGATTAAATTTTCAGATATTTATCTATTATAGAAAACAAAAATGTGATTTGCTTTTACTTTTGGTGGAAGTAATTTCTGATACAAATGTATACAATTTTTGATTTCTATACAATTTTCATAGTTTTTCTCCCTCATTTCTTCAAAGATCCTTAATAATGAAAAAAACTATTATTTAGATTCCTCTGGCTTTTATTAAATCTATTAAAACCAGCCTTCCTTTAATAACAGTCACTTCTCTGATTCTCTGGGGAAACGAAATTATATGCCAGTCAAAGCTGCCAGTTCCAGAAACACATTGCAATTTAAATAACAACTCGAGCAGACACAGGTGGGGACAGTTCATCATGATATGCCAGCACTGGTCTGCTTCTCGAAGCCGGAAGGCCAGTCTCTTGAGCAGACCCAGGGATACCTGGTGCACATTTCCCATGAAGTGAACACAGAGAGCTGGTTCTGTAGCCATGCGGAAAGTTATTAGGCTGGGGTGGAGTGGTCACCATGTCAATGATTTAATCGTACTGGATTTTGTAGAGGTCAGTTTACAAGCAGCTGCTCTTCATAACTGTGACCGCTGTGAGGGTCCCAGTGCCTAATCAAGTTAGTAAAGATTAGCAATGAAAGCAGGGATTTAAACTGTTAGAATACACAAAGCAGGAAGATTATCTTGTGAAACTTTTTTAGAAGTATTTTCAACTATTAATAGTGTTGAATGAACAAAAAAGGTTAGATAGTAACTGCTGCATTTCACTTCTGTGCACACATTACTTCCTGTAAAAGTTACAGTTTGTAAAATTGAAAAAAAAAACTCTTCCAAGGAAAAGCTTTGCTCTTTCAAACTCTATTCATAAATTATATTTTACCTGTGATATAATTTCATGGTTCGCATGATGACCTATCATGTAGCCTCTTGTGAGGAACTAACTCTGAATTATTTTATTTAATAAAATATTAAACTACCTTAGGTGATTAAAATTCAGCAACAAAAGCAGCGTTCTACAGAGCCGTACATACCAGTGATCTGCAAGGAGAAAAAGCAACTTTACCCTTAAAAGTTTCTGAGGAGAGCTGGGCTTCACAAAAATTGTACTTCAGCTGCTATAAAAGAGAGTTCTTAATTAAATGCAGCATTTTACTGTAAAGAAAATGGACTTTACTTATGTCAAAATGCTCCTTTAGAAGCCACATAAAACTGTAAAAGACAATATATGAAAAAGCTTTCTTATAGAAAAGAAGAACACTAGCCCATGAAGCAGATTTCCAGATGTTTGGAAACATTAGAATTTCCTGTCAGTATATTTAGGTAACATTAAAATGAGGTTAACTTTCCATTCTGCCATCTCCCTTCAAAGATCAAAGAGCGCTCACTGCATAAATTGCCTTATCGGTAATTCGTTGAAGTAAACTATGGAAGCAACTTTATAAGAAGCAGTAGTCTCCTTTTGTTGGTTACAGTATGACCAAGCAAACTTTTCTTAAAACTAGACATATTTTTACCTCATTTTATACTAAATACAAAGAGAAAAATTTAAAATGCTATCTTTGATATGTAATAAATGGATAGAAGTAAAGAGAGAACTGAAAACTCCCTTCCTGTGTTCAACTAAATCATAGCAATTAGTGCAATGTCTAGTAAAATAAGTGTACGTTAGCATAATCAACAATATGTTTTGTTTGTATCACTACCTTTAAAATTGTATTTAGAGACAAGTTTTGTATGTTTGGACACTTACAGTGTCTTTGAAATTTAGATTGCATCCCTAGACCTGTTGTGACTTGCAGAATCCAACAAGGAATTTATTGATTTAACTGAAAATAGAGAAGCAAAAAATTAGATGTTACAATAATACCTCCCTAGGGAAAAAAAAAAAAAAAAGTTTAAATATTGCCTTTATTAAATATTTCTAGAGGCTCTAGCTGCAAAATAACATGAGATTCTCCTGTTCTTGGGAAATTATTAAGTTTTTGTGGGGGTTTTGGTATGGGTTGGGTTTTTTTTTTTTTTGGTCTGCTTAGTAAGTTCTGTTTAAGGAAAAGTAATACTACTGGAAGAGAGATTAGTCAATTTTTGGCAATACTGTACAAGTTTACTGTGCAACTTGTATAACCTTTCAGACATAAAAAATACACAACTTTTAATGGAAGTTTTAGTCTTGTAGAGGAGTGCTCTTTGATTTCTTTAATTTTTTTTTTAAGATGAGCTCTTTTCAGTTGTCCTCGAGCTACTGTAGAAAGCCAGTTTTTAATATGCACATTTAAAAAAATTACTAAGGTGATAACAGGTGTAACAAAAGATGGAATTTTTTTTTTTAATCACTTATCTAGTCTTATGCATACATTCTTTCAAAATAACTTTAAGACGGAGCCTTCAAGTTTCAAGAAATGAAGGCACCAACTTCAGTGTGAGCTGAGTGGCTTCTTTCCTTTAACTTCTTTGCAAAATTTAAGAAATACTTAGCTGCTTATTTCAAGGCTTCTTTCCAAATCTCAGTCTAGAAAAATATCCCTTAAGAAAGAGCTTGATAAGGACAAGAATTTATAGCATCTGCCAGTTCCAGTTCTGTGCCCCCCGATGTCAAAATGTTGCTTTCTTGGAATTATATCTAGTTTAACTTTATTTTTTTCCTATTTTAATGGATGTGAAACATTTTCTAATTAGACTTAGGAACTGACATTAATACAATTCTGTATTGTGTCTTTAAAATACAAACTTCTTGTGTCCTAAAAAGAGTTTTAAATGAAATATCTGGAAATTAATTTCATTTCCTAGTAATTTTGCTGGGGCTTTGAAAAAATAATTTCAGTTTTGATTTTTTTAAAACATGCTGAAATATCAAGTATTCATTTATTCATCTCTCCTTTTTTATATCATTGTTAACAATACTAGACATAGTTTTATGTCATATAATTTTTTATTCCGTTTGTTGTCTGGTTTTAAAGAGACAAGTTGTTTTTCTTTTTACTCTTATTTGGAGAGGTTCTCTTATATTAAAACCTTTTTGAAGCTGTCTTGAAATGTAAAAATAGAACATCTGTGACAGATCTGTTTTGAACATATTTCACATTTCAGGATCCAAGGAGATCTGGTGGTCTGTGGTATTCGCTTGTTAATTTCTTGATGAATGGGTAGAAAGGCCACGAAGTGCACTCAGTACAGCACGTCTTCCAAAGATAGATGATCTCAAATAAATTCTATTCCCAATCAGTTTTTGATTTGTTAGCTGTTAAACCATTTCTTTGTAAGGACAGTGTTTACAAGCCTTGTAATGAGACAGCCCTGTGAGACCTTACTCTTCTTGCTGTAATTTTGATAAATGGAACTCTAATTCATAAAGGATATAGTGATTGAAGGGCAACTCTGGGTCTCGTACACTTTCATTTAGATAAATGTACACCTCGGTATAGCAAAACTGAGGTGCACTCAACAAAGTGATAAATTTAAACAACAGCCAAACCAGAGCTTTTTTCCATCAAGACAAAGAAGCGCCATTTACTATATTTCTTTAGATAAATGTATCTTTAATATTATAAACCAGAATGGATTTTAGAAACATTTGTCTTGCTGCTAAGCTCCAAATTTGCCAAACTAATTTAATGCCTTCTACTCTACCATGTTTCTTACATCAGCGTATGGCAGTATTTCTGTAATCTGGTAACTGGAACCCTCATCACAAGGAATTTAAAACACACTAAATTTCAGGTTCTTCTGATGCATTTTAAGTGTTTGTAATAATTTGGGACTTGGAACTTTTTTCCCTTGTAATTTTAAAAATATATCTTCCTGCATAAATAATTTTGAAGAACTGTCACTAATCTGGTAAATTTCTACAGAAATGATTGACTCTATGATTGCTCCAGGTTAGTACTTTTGAAGTTATTTGTTTGAAAATTACCACATCTTATAAAGTTCATAAACTTTTGTAACACTCACTGGAACTACCAAAAAGGAGGAGAGCAGTATTTTCATGCTTCCTTCCTCCACCCTGTTAGTTCATCTCAGGCCTGATCTCCTTTAGTGTCAAATGCTTTACAGCAGGAGCTATTAGTTGTGTCAAATGATGCTAAACTCCCTTGTACTAAACACAAGTGTAACACGATCCTGATCTATCGATTAAATACTCAGGACAATTCTGATGTAATAAAACTGAAGGTCTGTTACAGCACATTATGCCTTTGTGTTTTTCCAGTCTCTTGCAATTCTTATTCCTTTTTGTGAATTAGGAAGAAAAAATACCAAAAAAAACAAAACAAAAAACCAAACCCAAACCAAACAAAAACCCAAAAGCTTGGACGTCATACTGAAAACTTTTCCAACCATCAGTTACTCTATTCAATTTTAAATTGGGCGAATAATTACAGTTAGTTATGCTAAGTAGTAACCTTAGCAAGTGAGCCTAATAGCTGAACACAGCTAAACACAGTATATTGGTATATATCATCATCCATGTTGTCTTAATCACTATCAGTATGATCGTAAGGGAGAGAGCCATGAATAGGAAGGTTATTGATGCTGTGCTTAATTTGGGGCTTGGTGAAAAAAAGTAGGTTTTGCTTACTTGTTTGTCTTTACCGGCTCTGTAGTTTCAGAAATCGCAATTGGGATAATAGCAATCATATGCAAAAGGTTAATATTAGGCAATGTAAAACATGAGGTTGTCTCAGCCTGAGGTGGAGTCTGATCTCAAGTGGCATGCTAACAGTGATCTTCAGAGTAAATACACTAACAGAAAAATATGTCTCCAGCATTTTTATTTATATGGTGTGACTCTCCTGTGCACAAATTAAGAGACTCATATAGGAGTAGGAGGTAAACTCATAACACTTCCCCACTGTTTGTAATAACAAAACTGCCTGATGCATCAGTTCCATTCCATGCATCTATCTTCACTAACCTATATGCTTACTATATTCCTCTTAGTTGTCCTGTGTTAATATGAGGCAATGGGTCCTTTATTGGTCTTTACCTCATTATTTTACATCTGCCATAATAGTATTCATCACGTGAAGTTCAGGCACTGTAGAAGAGAAACAAAATCCACACATGCTTGGTTTTGCTCAGATTTCACTCATGTTTCTGTAGCTTAGTAGTAAGCAAATCTCCAAATTATCATAAGGAGAAAGGAGAGATGAGGTTTGGGTTTTATTTCTTGGTTGGCAGAACTGGAGATGCCCATATATTGTATGATCCAAGATGAAGATGCAGGGATGTCTGTTTAGGAAAAAAACAGAAAGCTTTATCTCCTAAGGCTACTATAAGTCTGTAGTACCGCAAACAAAACTAGTGATCTCTCTGCATCTAAGAAAGAAACACGTTTGGATGTTGCAACAGTACATGAAAGTTGTTTATTATATGAGAGCTACTATCATTTGACCGCACTATGATTAATTTCTTACATCATGCAAATAAACACTGGCAAGTGCCAGTAGGACTTTCTGAAAATGTAAGATGCTGTATCTCCTGCTGTAAGGAACCATCAGTCTGAATAGAAAGTCAGCTGTAGGCAAGAAGAAAGGGTAAGACATTCCTGTGAAGTCCTTTGAGGTAATTGGCACGTGTCCATACACCAACATTTTTATTGTGCTCCTTAAAACACACATAGAGCTGCACACCAAGGTTCCCTCACCGTGTTTGTCCTTTTTTAGTCTTTTCTGAATCTCTGAATAGCCTACCTTGTTGTTACTCTGTATTGAGATAACCCATCTCCTACTTCACCATCCTGCCCCTCCTATCTCTTAGATGAAAATCATGACAGATTTTAAATTCCCAAAAGCAGCTGCTTTATTTAGAGTAGGTGGCTTGAGCCCTCAGAGGTCAGTCAGAGTCAGGACACCAGGAACCCACAAGAAACTCCTGCTGAATTTCTTGCAGGTGGAAAAGTAATGGAACAACATTGAACATAAAGCAAATAGCAATTATTAAAAGCAGGAGAGTTTTTGTGAAACAGTTTGTATTTTATTCAAGATATATTCTGAAAGACAGAAGGCAGCTGCATGTTTTGTAAACTTTGATAAAGTTTTTGAAAATGTTCCTTTTTTGATAAAGATTATTTATACTGCATTTTTTCTACCTGATCATAGTTGTTTTATATTTAAAATATTATTCAGCTAAATTCACAACATTTGTAACTTTTTTTAGGCAACGAAGAGGATGTAGTGAAGTCAAAGAAAACTTTCCGAAGTCAAGCTGTAGTAAATCAGAACGCAGAAACAGAGCTCATGCTGGAAGGAGATGATGATGCCGTTAGCCTGCTCCAAGAGAAAGAGATTGACAACCTTGCAGGTAATTATGTTTTTCATTACAACTAGGATATAAACCAAAAGGCTCTTTTAAACTTGTTATTTCTTAACCTTTGTGGTTAGTGTCTTAATATTGACAGCTAAGTATACAATTACAGTACAGATTCTTTGTGTTCTATTTTTAATACGATGTCTTAATTCCATGAACTAAGGGAATGAATTACAAAGCATGGGCCCATTACACAGTCTTTCAGCAGATATGCGAGAAACAGCAATACCTCAAGTGCTTTTATTGCTATCTGTGACTTGTTGTTGAAAATTCTGTAAAACCACTGTGGGAACATCTCTGTTTTATGGTTAAAATGCAAATGTGGACTAATTCCGTATCTCAGGGTTTTTTGTGTCAGAGTGTGGTTGTGTGCGTTCATGACCTGATCCCAAGTGCCACACAGTTTGTGGAGAGACACCTGCCCTCCTGCTGGCACACACTTTTCTCACTGATGGAGTTAAGGGGGATCTGCAGTATCTCAACCCTTCTGTCGCAGCGAGGGAAAAAGTTGCCTGTTGTAAATAGAGTCTAAGAAGGAATGAAAATGTAACCAAGCTATGAACTTTGTTAGTTAGCAGATGAGCTGGGAATTAATCCTCTGTAAAAACATATGTGAGAGGTCCTTTCTGGTCCTTTCTTCCTGTGTAAAGATATGCAGTGGGATCTCAGTTTTATCCATCTTCTAGCAGGTTGTGTTACAGTTCTGGCTGCAGTCCTGCCTTTCCTGGGGACGTAGTCTGGAAAGAAAGGCATGCTGAAAGTTGAAAATGCACTGTCCTCTCAAATGAGACAAAAATGTGAAAACTGTGAAATGCAGTATGATATTTTTATATTTTAAAAGTGCCTTTATTAAATTACTCCACTAAGGGGAAGTTTTGTGATGTCTCGGGGGGGGAGTTTCTGCATAATTGAATTTTTAAAATAGCTACCTTTGCCCCTGCACTTTCTTCTGATGTCAAAGTGGAAATTTGTAGCAAAGATGAGATCATAAATGGATGGTAAAAACAAAGTGAAAGAAAACAAACAAACAGAAGCAAAAAGTTCCTGCATGAAAGTTATTCTCATGCTTTGAAATTAGAGCAGAGCAGAGGAGGAAAGTAAATGCTTTTATTTGGGAGCAGCCTTTGGTATATGATTATCACAGTTAATATCTGTTTGCTTCTTCAATCTGCACCTAACAATTGTTGAGGTACTGTTGTCTTAAGTCAATAAAATAGTAAGAGAAGCAGGACCCTTAGTGGGATAATTTTATTGATGTCCCTTTCTCCTTTAGACGGAAAACTTGGTACTGCTTTGGCTAAGCTCTGATATCTGAGAACAGTGCTTCCAACTAGATATGCATACAGCAGCTACAGTTTAAAGGCTACAATACGCAATTACATTGAAATACTGATTAGAATTGCAAAGTGGACATGAAAAATTCTTGCCCAGTCTGGAAAATCTCACAGTCAGCTATGAAGTTCTTATATATGCCCCAACACTGCAATTTCATTCAAACACACCAACATGATACAAAACCTATAGCTACATTGCTCTGGAAAAACCTGATATTGCAATGTGTCCTCAATTATTTCTGTGCAGTGTACCCTTTTACTAGAGATCACTACATATATGACATCACCTGCCTCTTCAGGACGTGGCACAGTAATTCTAGTCCTTTCCTTTTACAGTTTGTAGAAATTGGGAGATATTGTCGATGTTAGAAAAACAGAAATTATGGAAATTGAAGCAAATTAGCTTTTGAAATAATGACAGGAAGTCTGTCCTAACAGTGTCAGAAATTAGCCTTTGTGTTCTCCATCAACACTAACAGGGCAAGCAAGGTGCTTTCAAGTATGGTGAGGTGAGGCGGCACTAGTGCTGTATGTATACCAAAAACTATGAACTTCCCAAAAAGAACGCATGTTCCACTACCTCATTTTTACTATCAGATTAACTGCAGCCTTTGCTACTCAACTTTTGCTTATTTTTGGAGCTGAAATGATTTTAAGAGTTAATAGTCACACATGGTATCGTATGTCTTCTGTAATTTTTATCAATCGGTGAAAAAAAACATGAATCACTCTACACCCTCCGTTTCACTGCATGATTTTGCATATAATGTTTTTCATGGTTCTCAGTAAATGCAATGTGACTCTGCAACTTGAGTCCAGTAACTGAAATAAAGAAAAAACAGTAAGCAAGAAAGGTGGGTTTTATGCCTAAAATGGTTAGAACAGCCTCTGACTGCTCTGAAGAGCAGGTCCCAGTAAAGCCAAACTGTTCATTCTTGTCTAATTTTAGAGTTATATAGATTCAATATATGTGGTCTGGAAATCTTTGAGATAGATCAAGTTATGGTATATCACAGCGTCATTTGTATCTAGTTACTGTTCAGAATGCAATGACACATAGGAATTTCTATATTCAGATATGCCTCCAGTTTAACTTTAAAGTTTAAATCAATTTAAACCTGGTTTACAACAATTTAGATTGTCTCAGTAAGGGATAGGAATTAAACAAAATCATTATAAATCAGATTTAAATTGATTTAAGATTGTCCACATTTAACTAAACCAATTTAACATTATTTATTCCATGAAACTAAGGCACATTTTAAAAAGATGAGGCCTTAGGTTTTAGAAATCTTTTAACTAAGAGACTATAAGTATTACAATAATTTGATTCATGAAGTTAAATCTAAAAAAAAAAAAAAAAAGAAAGTTTGAAACAGATTGAGACTGTTCATACAAAGTTATCTGTACATACCTTTTTGTTCCAGAGACTCTTTATAGTTTTTCATCAACCATGTGGCACAAATCAATGTAAAGTTCACTTTGATAAATTACATATGGGATGGAGAATTTTTTAGATAATTATAGTCTGAATATTTTTATTATATAACCTTAGTATTCCATATGTTGCAATGGCAGTTGATCAGATTTCATTATATTAAGTAGCATTTTAATAAAATATAAAAATCAGATTCCATGTTATTATATTCTTAGAATTATGACTTCTAAGTTTTAGCTAAAGCAGCATTTTAACCATCTTACAGTATAAGTTATCAAAAGATGTTGTTCTTGTTTTAGCATTTACATATTAAAATATTTTACATTTTTCTGTTTCAGTTTTAGCTCCTTTTCTTCCCAGACTGTTCACTTCAAGAGGCAAGTCACATCTCTGTTAGAACTAATGATTGAGATAGCCCAGTCAATTTTGTTTTCTAATATATTGTGAATCTATGGGTAATACAATCAAATGCACTGTACTGAGTTGATACTACTAACTCTTCTCCTTTTCTTTTCCATTTTGATTTTCTAATACTGCAGTAAGGCTCTTAAATACTTATCTTTTCTCTTAAGAGCCCAAGAATGCAAATTTGCTAACAGTTTGTCTTCACTTAGTAGGTGATTTTTTTCAAAATGAAAAATATGTGGATGTGTTCTAATATTGTAAGCTGGCATTCTCAAAGGGAAATATGTTTTAATAGATAATGAATATTCTTTCAACAAATTTTTGTAAAGCACTAATCTTGCACTAAAATAGATTATTAAAAAACAAACAAACAAACAAACAAAAAAAACAGAATAAGTGTTGAACATGTTGAACCACTAAGGTTATGTTAATTTTACTTTTTAGAAATACGTTCTCTTTGTTGTGAAGTTGCAGTTGACTTGCTGAGAATTGTTTGTGTGCATCTGAGAGCAGAATTTAGTCTTAACAACATTTTTGAAAGATACGTGTTTTGTAACTGGAGCACATTCCATCTATTTTGTCATACGGCTGGTGGCAACAGCAAATAAGCCTCAGCCAAGCAAAGTATCCCTGATGAAGTCTTTTGCTACTCTCCAAAGAGTAATTTCTAGAAAGAAAAAAAGGAAAGAAATAAAGATAGGAGGATATGAGGCTTTGGGTTATTTTAGGAAGACAAAAGGCTTTGGCAGGCATCTGTCTGGTTACTTGCATGGGCGCAATCAACTCAGAATCTGATTTCCTCATAAGCCATGGTAAATTACAGGCTCACAACAGTCTTGCAAGAATAAATACGTATTATTCACTCCATTATACAAGGGGATTGAGCAACTTATCTAAACAGACCCAAGGAAAGCCACTAACTTCCTTTAATGCATCTTAGTCTTAATGTATCTTTAACCTTCACCACAGAATCTTCCCTTCTTCTTGGACATCTGTCTCTCTGTGCAAATGTGCTGGGAAGGTTTGAGAGAGACGCAGCATCCCAGCACTCCCCTAACTTTTAGCAACTCTGAACTTTGGTGTAGAAATATTTCTAGAAAGCATTACTTAAACAAGAGCTGATCTTCTATCCAAGCCAGCATGGATAGCTAGTCCACACTGGCTTATGGACTAAATGTGATAAGCCCTCTGTCCAGACTTCTTGGTGGTGTGCTGAGTGTATTGACATACTACCCTGTGCTAAGGAACACACTGGGTCATGAGGATTTGACAGCTTGTATTATTATTAATGAGATATAAGACCTTTCACTTCCAGGTCATCTGTTTGAAGTCCAGACAAGACTGGTGGTAACCAAACATTATCAACATCTGTTTTGTGGCCTATGCAAAATAAGCCTTTTGTCTCATTTCAGACAAGCTAACAGAAATCATTACTATTTTGAGCAATTTCCAACTGAAAAAATATGTGATGCTGTCACTAGAGGAAATTGGAATAGTGCCAAAAGTTCTACTACATGGAGTTAGAGTTAAAATTGTATAGCAGTACCTAAAAAAAAAAAAAAAAAAAAAAAAAAAAAAGTAAATCATTTAGCCCTCAGGGAAATTTTCTATTCCAGGTTACAACAAAGGACTCATTTACATTTCTGAAATTGTTTTGAAGCCTTGCATAGGGCCAGATGCAGTAATAAAAACACTAACACACCAAGGAACTGCATCTAAAGCCACAAAAAGCTCACAAAATAAGTATTTGAGATGGAAAACTTAAATACAATTGACTCATCTTTTTATATATAATATGTATTTAATATTTATACATATACATATTTAGTTACAGTAACATTTCTTACGGCCAAAATCTGACACTGAATTTTCTTTACAAGAATTAACTAGTGTAGATAATCTCTGGTAAGCAAACCTGTTTGCAGCTTTTTCTTACCTATTCTTCAGGAGTAATGGAGGGGCATATTTTCTTGGTTTTTCTTCTGTTGCCATCTCAAAATGATTTTAAGGTATATAGGATCATTTCTATGGTTTTTGTTAATGGAGTTAGGCAAACAGTAGATATTCTTAATTAAAAGAACAATAACTTGGGCCTCCACTGAGAGAGGAGATTTTCAAATTTTTTGATTTTGCAGGCAAAAAAACCCATCATTTGTTTGGGGCCAACTAGAGAAAGTTTTGTTTCATTATCTGCTCTCAGAGTAATGGGTTGAAAGGAAGGACTGAATGTCACATTGTATTGCCTCTAGCAGCGACCACAGCCTACCCAGGAGGTTTTGGAGGAGAGGAGAGGAATCATCTTCACCTCTCTCAACTCCTGGAGAGCAAAGCATGACAGTGGTTCCAAGAGTGGTCTCATCTCTCCCCTCCAACCCTTCTCCTCCCTCCCTGGTGTGTCTTCTCCTGTGAAGCTGGGAGAGCCCTGCTGCCCATCTCTTTCTGCTACAGCAGTTGCCATCCATACACCAGAGGCTCTGATGGTCTGTGGGGGTTCCAGGGGGCAGAAAGTAGCAACTTTCTGCTTCCAGGAGAACCCCAGGAAGTGCTGTAGCAAGTATGCATTGATGCTTCCTAATAATTCTCTCAGCCTCCAACAGCTTGCACCCCTGGGACTTCCAGAGTCAGAGGTGGTAGTTATTATCTTTCTTTTTTTCCTGTTTGCTCTCTCTCTCTCTTGCACTTCCTTTCTCTTGCTCCCTTTTTCTCTCTGTCTGGACATGGTTAAGGTGCCTTAAGCTTTTCTGTGTTTTATATTTTTTTCTTTAAGAAAGTAGGTATGTATAGGTGCATACACAGATATGTCAGTTAAATAACAAATATCAAAGTCTCATTAGAAAACACCAAAAAAGTCTTAATATTTCTCCTAGTTTTTCAAGCTTCTCAATGGAAACTATTCACTAAATTTGGCCTGTATTCCTGCGTAGTTTTCTCCCTCAAACTCCACTTCTCTTGCAAATTAGCATTCAAGGTAGGAATTTCATTGAGGGGATTGTTTCAGGAAGGGACAGGAATGTGGAAGAAGAGTGAGTCTTTTTCCCTTTTTATGGTAGACACATAACCACACAATCCTTGTATTTCCAAACATGGAAATTTAATTCAGCCAGCTTTCCATAATTTCTACTTATTATATATTCAGATTTTGATCCTCAAGTCTAAGTATAAAAAAGAAAAGCATATTTGTATGAGTTTAATTTAGAGTGAACATTCAGGCATAAACTGAAAACAGTTATACTTTTGATATGTAGTTTTACATTGAAAACAAAAAAAAAAGCCCCCCCAGTTTCTGTAACATACTATTTTTTAGACATCTCAGTGTTTATTCTAATATTTTTTCCACATTACTATCCAAAATAGCTTAATATTTTATAAGGTGGTTGTCAGTCACATATGATAGTGCTCCTAAGCACAGCTTTGAACTCTTCTCTTTGTACCTTATTACACTCCATTCTAAGTCTGAGCATCTTTGACTTTTAAAATGGCAGCCACGTTTCCTGCTTTCTAAGCTTTAAAATTAAATCAATTCAAACTTTGTTGTTTTGTATTTATAGAAGGCTCTGAAAGTGCTTCCTGTGCTCTTACCAGCATATACCACTCATACCAATCTATTTATTTTTTTTTCCCTGCCCTAACTTGCAAAACTCCTTTTATTTGAAACTTCTCAGGCTGCAGAATTAGACTGCAATGGAACCTACGAGTGCACATTTGCCAAGTGCACGGGTCTGTTGCTTCTCCCTTGTCCTGGGGTACCACACCCTGGATGGAACTGGTTAGCTCATCAAAGATCAAGCTGAAGAGCTATCCGACATAGAGAAGGCAGATACAACAGTTCTGCACCTTATTTCATCTTCACTATGGAATTTATTTCCTTATAGATTAGTGGTAGGAATGTATCCAGAACTTTCACTGAGCTATGGGCAGGATTTTTGCTTTGTTGTTGTTTTGGCACTGGTGTTACAGAAGCAAGCTAAGAAATCAGTTG
This sequence comes from Antrostomus carolinensis, assembly GCF_000700745.2. NCBI lineage: Eukaryota > Metazoa > Chordata > Aves > Caprimulgiformes > Caprimulgidae > Antrostomus > Antrostomus carolinensis. The sequence continues at coordinate 3,863 of NW_010330948.1, read as the reverse complement.
AGAAGACAGTTTGGTTAGTCTTGGTTTCATTGGCCAAAAATCATACACGATGCAGCCTCATCCAGTGCATTTGGACAGTCCTCACTGGTAGCCTGTTATGTGAGTGCTTTTAGCTTGGCCTTCTAAAGAAGCAAGGTTTACGTCAGCATCCTCTGTCAGCCTCTATCGTTGTTACTTCTGGACATGGAAGCCATTTTGAACAAGCATTAACACAGGAGTAAGGACTTCAGAAGCAATAAAATTCCTTCAGTGAAATCAGGTTAAGGAAGAAAGCCTACCTGACAGAACCTGCCCCATCGGTTCTCTTTTTGTTAGGTACCAGAGAATCTTTGTGGGAGTCTTCAGAAGCTGCCTAACTGTGGAAAAGCAAAAAATGCAATCAACCGGTAGACATAGTTACACTAGAAAACATTCTTTATTTGTTCTGGTGGTAATGTTTAGAGATACTCATATTTTCAGAAAATTTTGAAGTTACAACTGTTGCATCTTAGGTGATTCTTCCAAATATACCTAGCAAGTTATGTGCTAATTCAACAACTTATTTCTTTCTTCCCACACATGTATAGGAGTAGCTAACCAAATAAATGAACTTTAAAATATTACAAGCTTCCTATCATACTTCCCTTCACTAGTCTCAAGAAGTATAAAGCTTACAGTTTACCCTGAAGAGCTTTTCCAGAATGGAGACTAGAAGAAATGAAAGCTGAGGGCTCTCACATCTTTCATTTCTAATCAGTTGAGCTCTGTTGGCATGACAAGGTACACAGGGTGTACAGGGGTGTTTTTTCAGGTACTTTTTGTTAAATAGACAGCTATAGTGGCTCACTCAGAGAGAAAAACTGTTACTTGTGTGGGCACGTTCAGCATCACTTCAGGTTTTCTAAGTTGAAAAGACGTACCTTAAATTTTACCTGAAAACGAGGAGGAAGCTAGTATGGGTCATAGTGCATTAGCGTAGTATACTCACATCTGGATGCACTGCTTAACAGTCAACTTCTTAGTTTCTAAACAGGCCTAAATACTCAGTCCTTCCAAGGTGTATCTTCAGGCAGAGCACTCTATATGAATCTAATTTGCAAGTGGCAAATGTATGCATTGCAGTAGTAAGGTCCCTATCCCAAACGTTTAAGTTTCTGGTCAGCTGTAAATCATTAAGGGGAGTCTTGATTATTATTAATATCTGATCATCTGGCAGGTTGGAGCTCGAACACGTCCTGTAACAATACCAAACCCACGTAAACCACTCGGAGCTTGAGCACAGTTCAGAGGTTCTCATGTTTCCAGAGGAAATCAGAGTTTACCTCCAAGAGGAGGCAAAAGTTGGTTTTCTGAGATGCTTTAGGGTGTTAGACACACAGCTAATTGTTCCATGGGACCTCCAGTGAGAACATACCTAATAAGATTGACTTTGGTTTGATATTGAGCTTGTCTCTGCATATTCTGTAACCATTCTGTTAAGTGGTTGCTTTCTGTCACATTTTGAACAGTGTAAAGAGATACTTATTCCTAGAAATATCCTGAAATACTTTTCTCCCAGGAAGAAGTACTAGTCTATATTTTTCTTCAATGCCACCAGGAAGGTATTGAATTCAAATAATAATCTACCTGTGGATGTGCGTATGTCACTTAATTCAAATGTATGGGAAGTATGTATATGTTTGAGAGAAAATTACTTTTTTTTTTTCTTAAGCAACACTATCTTTAACTATCTTCACAATCTCATAAAAATATGTATTTATTTCTTACCATTTTATCCACAGTTGTAATACGTAAGATTATTTCTATTTACATTTTCTTTTTAATCAAACACATTTGTTTGCTGTTATGGCACCACTTAAAAGAATTGAGTAGCTGTCATTGTTTAGTTATTGTTGTTGAAAAAGACCATTGAAGTTGATCTTTGATGTTAGTAGTAGTGTTACATGCTTTATGGAGGAAAGGGGGAAAAAGTAGGGAAAATTCTGGATATCAAGGCCTATCTGCACTAGCAATAACATTTAAACAAACAATAAAAATCAATCCCTTCCTCACAATATAAAACATATGATTGTGTAAGAGTAAAAAGCCAACCAAGTAAGCTTCGGTATCTCTGAAAACAGGAGAAAGGAATTGGGGTTGTTATTTAGTGGAGGAGGGAGAAAAACAAGGTTATAGTCATGTTTAGACTTAAATTCCAGTTTTTGCAATCAAAAAGATGTGCATATTATTCTCTTTATGGAAACTGTTTGAAGTGATATGTAAAGGGAGCTTTACATATACACTCTTATATACAATATATACATTCTTATAAAAGCCTTGGCTTCAGTGAAGGAGTTACTGCCTGTACCTGCTATAGTGGAGAACAAATTGGGGGCAACCATCCTCGTGTAAGTTCAGTATATTTACTGCAGAAGTCTTCTTGAAGGGTAGCTTGGGTGAGATTTATGATGACAAAAGGAACAAAAAAGACTAAATTCTGTGAGTTGGTTTTTAGGAATCATGTTATTTACATCGCAGTGCATCTATTATATTAATCATGTTAATTGAATGAAATATTTTTCTGACTACATAGTTTTTCCCAAAGGGTTCTTGTGCCTGCCTATACCTCTTTCAGCTTGTATGCTATATGATTTATACTACAAGAAACTGAAGTTTGTATGTGTGTGTGTGTGATACATATAAATTGTTTCAAGTATAAGGATTTGTAGTCATTTTAAATGCAAGTCAGCATCAGATACACTTGGCTTTAAAGTGCTAAGGGAGTTTCAGTTGTCTTATTTTATGTATATTCTTGTTTAAGTATCATATCAAATTACAAATTGTAGTTTATGCAAATTATTTTATATAGTAAATTTAATATTGGGTAATCTGTTTTGTATTTTCTAGGTTAAAAAGTATATGAAAACAGACTGATTTTTTTTTCCTTTTAAAACAATGTCAGCTAAAAATTAAATATTCATCACTTTTTTCCTAAATAATTACCAGTAGATTGTAAAATTGATTGATATATTTTCAAAGTATTTGTCCCACTAGTATTTTTCCATATATAAGTAATCACGAAAATAATATTTTAAAAGTTAAACTTTTAAGTCTGCAGCAGGTAAATTGCTTGTTTTCATAATTCAGCGTATAAAAGCATATATCTTATCCTACTTAGCAGTAATTAAGCCCAGTCATCTTAGCAAATACACCTCCGGTGTAATTTTCAGGATCGTAAATATAATACATCTTTAGCTCTTACAGTTAAAAATGGCAGTTTATGAAATGAAAATGTTTGAAATAACAAGTTTGAAATACCACTCTCTTGGAGCTTTCCTTAGGAGGTGTAATTTTACCGGTATTGCTTTAGCAAATAGCAAACTCTTTCACCTGATGGACCTTTTCACTTGCACAGATTTTCTTCACTTGAACTTGAACAATACAGAGCTAAGATAGAAGAGCTAAATACAAGAACTGAAGTCTCTGTTTAACAAAAATTAACGGAGAGGAAGAGGGAGATTACATTCTGCTTTTCACTGGGACCTTCTAATCCCACAATCATTTACTTTCGGAAAGGCAATGTTATTTTTAAAATGTATATGCGCGGTAGCGTTTGTTTTAGAAATGTAAATCACATGTGCCGACCACAGGGATCAGGCAAAGCGGAAAATTCCCCATTTGACCAGATTACAAGACGTGTGGATCTGAAGTGATTTCTGGTCTGGTTTTAAGGCCAGACCTTCTCTGTGAGGTGCTGCCTTTCCGCTACAGGCCGCCCCGACCGCTTCAGAGAGGTTGGGAAGAGGCAGCGAAATGACCCTTAAGAAGAGATGCTGTTGCTTAGAGTCCCAGCAGCTGACCAGCGCTCCGGACGCGTGTCCTCTCCGCAATTCCCGGGCTGTTCG